>NW_020229424.1:0-91454 GCF_003227725.1 Camponotus floridanus
ATAATTGTTCCTTATGTATCCAAGAGTTGTGCGAATTGTCAAATCCCAGCCATTTCACGTAAACCTCGTCACCTCTCCTGCGCAGTACTTTTTCCACGAGATACACGTCGGGATAATTCGCGCGATGCAACTCGTGCTCGTAGAACGCTCCAGCGATAGGTTTTTTGCGATAATCCTCGAGTAAATAACTCACGGGATTAGTATGCTGCACTTTTACAATTTTAAACACCTCGGTTGTCCAATTTGGCGTGTAACCCTTCTCGAAAACTGTCTTGTACTTGCTAACGTATACCGAGTCACCTACTTTGAATTTCGCCGAACCCGCGATATTTACACGGTTGTATACAGTATCCAAGAGTCTTTCGGCTATCGCGGGGGGTAACGTCGACGGGTCGCATACCGATCGTTCCATGCTTGCGCGCGTTGTAATCCGATACGAGTCCCGGCAACGCCTTGACCCACTTGTAAGATCCGTTCAACGTAAACATCTTCCACATGTCGTCTTTTAGCATGCGATTGAATCGCTCGACGATCGATGCCTTCAATACCGAATACGTAGAATAATGATTTATGCCGTGTTTTCGCATGAGCCGTTGCACGTCGGCGTTATAAAATTCCTTCCCCATGTCGGTCTGTATGTTTTTCGGACACCTCTCGCTATCTCGAATTATCTGGGCGATAGCGTCAGCTGTCTCGCTTCCGCCTTTACTCTTGAGCGGTACGGCCCACGCGTGCTTGCTCAACGCATCGATGACTGTGAGTATGTAGTTGTAACCTCTGTTGAAACGAGAGTACGGACGCATCTCGACAATGTCGGCTTGCCACAGATCATCGTATCCCCGCACTATTACGTGTCTTCGGGGGAAATTTTTTCTCGCCGGTGCAGTTCGTTCACCAACTGCCGTTTCTCTAAACTATGTTGTTTCTTCGCTTCCCCGGTTATTCCCGATCGTCGGCCCATCGTTGTTTCGATTCGTCGATCGAATTAGCCGTTCAATAGCCGTTCGTAGCCGTTCAATAGCCGTTCGTAGCCGTTCAATAGCCGTTCAATTGCCGTTCACTGCCGTTCGATTGCCGTTGCTGACCCGTTCAATTGCCGTTTATAGCCGTTCACTGCCGTTCTTGATCCCTTTGTTGGCGCGATTGACTCTGTTGATAGTCGTTTTTAAGCAGTCCGTAGCCTCGTTTGCAGTCGTTTCTGACCCGTTCGTAGCCTCGTTGACAATCGTTTTTGACTCGTTCGTAGCCGTTCCAGACTTGTATGCCGCCTCGTATGTAGCCGTTTCTGACGTGTTCATAGCCTTGTTCGCAGCCGTCCTGAGATGCTCGTAGCCTCATTCGCAGCTGTTCTTGAATCGTTCGTAGCCTCGTTCGAGATCGTTTCCTCTTCGATCACAGCCACTCATTATAGCTCGATAACCGTTGGATAATCGTTCGTAGCCGTTCGATAAACCTTTCTAGATGTTTCATAAGTGTACAACAGCCGCTCCTAAGCCGTTCACTACAGCACATTACAGGTTGATAGCCGTTTCTGAATTAGCGTTAATCGTACGACGAAGCTCATTTATCGCAGCCTGCAAAGCTCGCAGGTCCTTCTCGAACACAGTCAGCTTCTCGTCTGATTCTTTCCGTTGATTCTTCAACGTTTTAACGCATTCTTCCACGTACAGTTTGTTGACCGCATCGGTATCAGCCTCAGGTTGCGCTACACGGCGAATCTTGCGCGACTTCGCGTCATAATCCGTTGCGATGCGACACAGAGCGTTTTGACGCAAGTAACTCGTCACCAATTTACCCCAATGATCGCTCGTGCTGATTTCTTCGTTCTCCATTCGAATAATCCAAATTTATTGATAGGCATTGTTTTTCGATGCGAGTGACGTTGATCGACTGATTAGTTTCGTCGAGGCGCCGTTTAATTTATAATAATGCCGGCTTCGCCGGCGAGAGTTCCTCTATGATCGACAAGATCTCGTTGTCGTGAGCGTTGTGGCCAGCTCGACGCGAAGCATCGAGCAATCGCAGGCGATCCACTAGCTCATTGGGATCGTCCCAGTGCACGTAATCGATCTTATTGTCGGTTAGCGTCATCGCACGAGGCGTGAATACTCCCGTTCCCGTTTTTTTCTTTTTCGATTCGAACGACATCAACGGCGCGATTATTTGTTTATACTTGTATCCCTTGTTACTCTTTAATTGACCTTGCGCATTATATCGACGTTTATGCGCACTCGTCGCCATCAATATGCTCTTATATTTTTGCGCATCGTCCTCAGTGTATATGGCGTCATTGGGAATTCTCATGAAGATCAACTCGTATAATCCCGGTGTACCGATGTATCTTACATTGTCTATGATTATAGAGTCATCTTTGTCAATGCCGAATCGTTTGTTACCGAGACGCATTCCATTCTCATCGAAATAGACGCCGTACACGTGATCGATCGCGTTTTTTTTTTCTTTCGTCACCGCTAAGAAGAGCGCCCATGTATTTTTGCCCCAGTGGTCCCAAGTTCTCTCGTAACACTTCTTGACCTTCCGACATTTGTAACATGTTTCGAACGGATGTTTCGGGCGGATTGCCCGTGGTTTCGAAAACATCTTCGATCGCGAATGATTCGGGTATCGCGGGTTGCGCGATTCTCGGCGCGAACGGTGTAGAGGTTATCGGCGGTTCATCCGATAAAGTCTCCGATAGATCGGATATATGCGACATCGATAAACGTTTCGCTTTCACCGATCGTTTCCTCTTTTTCGGTGTCGCATCCTCCTTCTCCTCCTCCTCCTCCTCTTCCTTATATCGCTTGATGGGTAACGTTTTAATTATAGCGTCAGCGTTACTCTCTGGTTCTTTTTTCACCGCGATTGCGCTAGAGTTGTCGACGATCTTTTGCAGCGGCTCGATAATAGGTCTAAAATGAGTCGTGACCGTGATATCTTCGTCGATCTTACTGGTCTTCAAAGCGCGATGTTTCTTGCGGATCGATTCGCTCGTTTTCTCAATCTCCCGCGCAATCTTTTCACGCTCGCGAATATTATCGTTTCCAGCCATGTTGACGGAACGTCGAGCGTTTCACCCTTCTCGACGGAATGTCGACAGCGACTAATCGTTTCGCGGTATCGCGAACACGTTAAATCCTTTTCTGTATCGCCCGTTCGTAAGCGCGCTGTCCTTATCAATAACTAGGAATCCATACTTTTGCTGCCAACAAGTACGGCATAATTCACTGAAATCCTCGTACGACATATCGGTATTCACGTGATCGTTGTACACGTGTTTCAAATTTGTACCGTCCTGTTTAAACAAGATCAGCAGGTTCGCGTTGTCGCGTATAAGATGTTTCGGTATTCTCGCGTACGTCTGACAAAGATAGAAGCAGTCGACGTTCGAATGACGGCCCATTGAGAAGTACTCTCTTATCGTAGCTTGCTTGTTGCACGCCACGTCATCGAAGACAAAAATCGAGTTTGGACGTGCCTCGCACGGTGGAATGACGTCACTGTTATTCGAGAACGTAAAGTAGCCGATTTCGTCGATCGGCGTCAATAAATTCTCCAGATATCGATATTTCGACTGTTGCAGCGACTTTGAGTACACGTACACGTTCTCGAAACGTACACCGTGTGGACTTTCCAGTAGACTTATCAAAACGTTGGTTTTACCACAATTCGAGGGACCGCAAACGATCGCGCGTATAGTAGTCGGTAGCATCGTACCGTGTCTGCACATCTCCGCGTTGTCCCCCATCGAGCGTAATCTGTCGTCGCAATTCGTCACGCGTATCGTTAAAGGCTGTCGTACGAACCGCATGTTTTCTGTTTCGAACCAATTTTGCGAATGATCGCGAGGGGGAAGCCTATTTATAGAGATGTCGCGACTCGAAACCGCTCAGTATCAAAAATGTTTCTCCTTCTGTCGGACGAGAGAGACATTCTCGGACTTACCGCCAAACAGCTGCAGTATATTCCGAAGATTCTTTTACTGGAAAATTTCGGTGATTACGTGGAACGATTGTGGGACAAGCTTCCTGAATATATAAAGGCTGATCCGGAGGTTCGACAATATCGTTCGTGCATGCGACATTACAACCAGCCGTGGCAGCGAACGCACATTGATGGTCCGCCTCTGTTGATAAAAGATTGCTACGTATGTCAGCGAGAATCGTAAGAGGCAGCGGTCTCTTAAATCGTGCGATAAACGCGCTTCCGATCAAATTCCATATTCCCGGCTATCAGTTTTGCGGCCCAGGCACGCGGTTGCGGAAGCGATTAGCCAGAGGCGATCGAGGTATAAATTTATTGGACGCGGCGTGTCGCGAACACGATATAGCGTACTCTCGGAGCAACGATCTCACCGAGAGACACGCGGCGGATAAGATACTCGCCGAGAAAGCGCGAAATCGTATCGGTGCGAGAGATTCGACTCTCGGTGAAAGAGCCGCAGCCACAGCTGTCTGGGCGGCGATAAAAGCCAAGACGAAGCTCGGTATGGGCCTGAAGAGGATGAAGACGAAGAAAACTGCGAAGAAACGGATACTTCCGGTAGCGAAATGCGGCGGCGTATTGCCGATTCTACCAATGCTGGGCGCGCTCGGATCCCTGATCGGCGGAGCGGCGGGTGTAGCGAAGGTGGTGAACGACGGAAAAGCCGCGCAACGTCAGATGCAAGAGATGCTACGTCACAATCGCGCCATGGAAGGTCGCGGATTATACCTCGCTCTTTACAAACACGGACGAGGAGTCTCAACGAGAAGAAGAAAAAAAAAACGTCAAAGAGACGTTAAAAATGCCGCAGGGCGCAACTACCAACGTACAATTGCTACAACTGGCGAAACGTATGCGCATTCCGTATTTTAGAGGCGTTTTCATGCGCGACTCTTTACCGATCGGTGGTATTTATCAAAACGAGAACGGCATCGTAAATTTAGATAGCGTCGAAGGACCGGGTACTCATTGGGTAGCGTACGCAAAGAGGGGGAATCGCGTCGTATATTTCGACAGTTTCGGCAATCTTCGACCTCCCAAGGAACTTGTGCGATATGTCGGACGAAACGTAACGAAGCGCCACACGCCTGTTCAAACTTACGATCAGAACATCTGCGGACAATTGTGCTTGCAATTTCTTCGAACGGTCGATGCGTGCGAATTTAAAGACGGATATCGCGCTATTTAACTCAGTATTCGTTCAACAGTTTTGTCGACATGTCTATGACATTCACGTTGACTGGGAAGAGTAGCGTTCTCGCGGCAAATTTCTTTCCCACTGTAGACTTGAGCGACGATGAATACGAACTCGGTCTAACGGATTTTGAGACTTATCACACGATACCGAACGTGAATTCCTCGAATAATGAATTTTACTTTGGCAAAGACGAGGCAGAAATTACGATTCCCGAGGGATCGTACGAGTTGCGAGATATACATGAATTTTTGAAACGTGCAATTTCACGGAAACATCGCGATAAGAAACACATTGACGGCGATGACTACGAAGATGGCGAATATCCGATAGTGCTCCGCGCTAATTACAATACAATGAGAAGCGAGATCAAATGCGCATACAGACAACAATGTTGTCGGGTTTGCTAAAGAAACTTTAGCAAACCCGACAACATTGGATCGCTGCTAGGATTCTCGAATCGTATTCTCGAGCCGGGAAAATGGTACGAATCGAACATGCCGATTAACATTATCAACGTTAATATTATCCGCGTAGAATGTAACGTGACCGCGAGCGCATACAACAACGGCAAACTCGTTCATACGATACACGAATTTTCACCGAGGGTACCGCCGGGATATAAGATATCGGAAACGCCGGCGCAGATCATTTACTTTCCGATCATCGCGCGGAGCATTACGGATTTAACGTTACGCGTTGTCGACCAGAACGGACGATTGCTCGATTTTCGAGGAGAAGAGATTACCGTAAGATTGCACGTACGACGGCTGCGGCGATAACGTATGTACGTATGTGACGTATGAGATGCTCGTGTTGAACGGATCAAAAGACGTGAGAGATAACGCAATCTTTACGAAATCAGCGACACCAACAACATCAACATCGACGTTCGCTAATATCCAATCATCCGAGAAAAAGAAACTCAGCGCATCGAACGTTGCGTTTTTGCAATCTTTGGGATTCGCGGTGCGAAACAGCTGAACGATGACCGACATTCTCAACATCGGTGACGAACCTTTGACGATCGTATCGTCAAGGTCGAGACTCACACGTACAACCAATATAACGTTCGGACACAATGACGAGATAAGAATACCCATACAACAGGATCTGTATACGCTGCCGCACGAGAGTTTCCTATACATCGAGGGACGACTAACGAAACACAGACCAGCAGCTGAAGGAGAAAGTGAATTGGTACTGGGAAATAATTGCGTCGCATTCATGTTCGACGAGATTCGATACGAACTCGACGGCGTTGAGATTGATCGCAATAGAAACATAGGAATAACTACTACGCTCAAAAACTATGTAACGGTATCATCCGATAGAAGCGTGATTATGAAAAACGCCGGCTGGGAGCCGTCGACCAACGCGAATGGATATTTCAATTTTTGCGTACCGCTCTACATGTTGCTGGGATTTTGCGAGGATTACAGACGCGTGGTGATTAACGCTCGTCACGAATTGATCTTGATACGATCGCGCAACGACGACAATTGTCTGCTTGGAAATTCGGCGCAGGAGTCTGAGCTCAACATATTCAAGATACAATGGCGAATGCCTCACGTGCTGTTGAACGAAATCAAAAAGTTGTCGATGCTCCGTGCTCTGGAAAGCGGACGATATCTCAGCATGGCTTTTCGCTCGTGGGATCTGTACGAGTATCCGCTATTGCAGCTTACAACCAAGCATTCGTGGGCCATTAAGACCGCGACTCAGCTGGAGAAATCACGATACGTCGTTTTCGCTCTGCAGACAGATCGGAAGAATGTCATGTCTAAGGATGCGAGTGAATTCGACCACTGCAAATTGATCAACGTTAAACTTTATCTGAATTCGGAATATTATCCGTACGACGATATGAATCTGGATTTCGATAAAAACAGATATTCCATTCTGTATGACACGTATATGCGCTTCTGCAAGAATTATTACGGATACGAGTATCTCGAACCGAGTCTCTCCATCGGGATGTTTCAACTTTACGGTCCGTTCGTGATTATCGATTGTTCTCGACAAAACGAATCGATCAAGAGCGCGACCGTGGATGTGAGATTGGAATTCAAGTGTAAGGAGAACGTGCCGCCGAATACCACTGCGTACTGCCTCATCATACACGATCGTGTGATCCAGTACAATCCGTTGACCAACGTTGTAAGCAAAATCATCTAAGTGTTTGCGATACAAGAGAGAGGGGGAAGAGGAGCATGATATAAATCAAAGTCTTGCGAGATGGTTTTAGAGTTTTGTCGTTCCTTTCGACTGACGAAGAGAGAGAGAGATCTCGTCATGTCCGTACCAACGTTTGTGGATCTGTAAGGATTTATCGTTGGGAAAAATTTTGTCGTGAAGGAAGCGGCAGTCTTGAGAAAGGGATACGTTCTATCGTATTACTTTTTCGCAAGTCCCGTACCGTGGCACACGCTTACAAAATCTGAGCGATGTCAAGTCTCATGGCTGATTAGAAATCATCACGGATTACAATGGGAAGACGGAAACGTTCCGTATGGCTTGGTAAGCGTGCGATTACAACAGCTGTCGTTGGTACGATACACGAAGAAGAAGAAGAAGAAGAATCGTCCGTCGTATACGTCAAAGGACTTGAAAAGCGAAAATGGCTGGTCGATATACTAGACGATGCGGGGAACGGCTATATTATTGAAACCTTGGATGCGGATTACGAAGATATCGATGCTCTAAATAAATTAGACGATACGAATAGTATGCGATGTGGAAAACATGTTAAGAATTGCGCCTTACAAGATGTATTCAAAATATTTAACTGGTGGTCGCGACGCCAGAAAGAATTGCGATAAAAATAAAATATGTAAACATTCATATGCGTTGTCTCTCTTATTTCCCCACCCTAATCCTTTGCATGCGTTTCTAAGAATTCTTTTGTTCGAGCACCGCCTCCCTCTTCTCCTAAATTCCAATGCGAAACATTGATCCCCCACCACTACATTATATTTTTAATAAATGAGCGTCGGGTATAATCGATTAATTCATGTACGACCAGTGTCGCGTTAACCGCTCGTGGATTCACTTTTCATAACCCCCCAGAGAAATGTACTACGTTGAAAGAAGCAGCAACGGCATCGGAAAACACGTGAATAATTACGTGCCGAGTCGTGATAAAACTCCATCGTTTGAGAACAAATACGACGAGTAAGTTTCGTTTAACATTTTTCTATTTTTTACAAATTGTATTATTAGTATTACTTAATTTTAATTTTTCCCGTAGCATTTCGTCGGAGCGTCGTGCGGTTCGTATACTAGGCAGACGATACGCATTGACAGCTACGGAATTCAAATTCATCGAAATCTGTATCAACGTGGGTCCGCCGAGTTACGTGGAGATTGTCATAGGAGATCATCGGGGAAAGGAACTGATATTATCTCTCGAAACGTGGAAGGGATTCTGCGAGCAACGTCGCAATATTCTAAATCTCCTTCGGAACGACTCTCACGACATCTATAATTTTATAAGCGTTGGACCGCTAACAGTGCGAGTTCGTACGATTAACGATGACAAACTCATAAGTCTCGAATCTTCGAACGTATGCATGATGATGGTAGAATCGACGTTACATCGTATGTTCGATCTCGATCAATGCATAGATGTAACTTTTGATCGATTAGATAAAATTATCCAAACAGTCGATGTCAAATTTACGCAATTCTCCAATATCGCGTCCGCTGTAACGGATCTTAAAGAAGTATCGAATGTAATACGCGCGAGTGACGCTTTCAACATACGCGCTCAAGCATCAACTTGTCGATTGCGAGCTGGCGGCTTTAGCTTTTAGTCCATATAATATGTAAGACGAAAAAAAATATGTAAAAACATGAATAAAGAGTTTTAAGTTTACTATATCATGGTGTACTTTCTTTGCGTTTGCTTGCGTTCCCATCCCTGCGCTAGTTATAAGTATCGTTATCTCCCATGCGTTAATCTAAGTCTCGCGCTAGTTATAAGTCTCTCTCGCGCTAGTTGTAAGCCTCGTTCGATATCATCGTTGCGCTAATTGTAAATTTCGCTCCCTTTCTCTCGCACGCGTTGTTCTCGCGCCATCGCTCCCTCTCCCTCGCACGCGTTGTTCTCGCACCATCGCTCCCCCCCTCTCCCTCGCACGCGTTGCCATTCGAAGAAATGCTGCTGTTTATATTATTTATAAACCGAACATGTTCGTACGCAATATTGTTTATCAATCGGGCATGTAATACAATATTGCGATAAAACATCTAACACGTGTCGCTGCCGAAATCCCTTCTGTCCCGCGTGACGTCATTCCCCCGCGCCTCCGTAATCCCCCGCGCGCCTCAC
Source organism: Camponotus floridanus (assembly GCF_003227725.1). Classification (NCBI taxonomy): domain Eukaryota; kingdom Metazoa; phylum Arthropoda; class Insecta; order Hymenoptera; family Formicidae; genus Camponotus; species Camponotus floridanus. Next base: position 9,513 of record NW_020229424.1, read on the forward strand.
CCCCCCCTGAGAGGACCTGAGTTAGAACCCGCCCTATATCACTACTCAATAGTATACAATTGAATAAATGACGCTGACTTAATAATTCATATATTGGTTTATATAATTCATTGACAGAAGCGTTATCAGGCATCATAAGCCCAAATGTATAAGCTTTTGCACGCTTTGACAAATGGATTACACAAATAATGAATTATTTAAGATAGCATATATATCCCGATAAACATTTTGATAATTATAATCACGCTATATTTTGCAAAATATTAATTTTTTAATATTTATAAATCCAATATATATACTAACCTCCAAATCCAATAATCTTGACCACATGCATAGACCACTTGCAAGTTTGAAGCCTCTTTTTCATTTTGGTGACTGCGCCGTCGATGAGGCACTGCTTCGGTCAATGTATAATTACATTTTCCGAGTTTTTGATAATGCTTTGTATATTATTCTCGTTACTGTTCATTAGCCAATTAAAGTATCCTACTGCCATATTTCCATTCTCGTTCGAGAATTCGACAAGGATACATTTAGTATCATTCATATCTAGTAGCTGATGTAAATTATCCATCTTGAAGATTTATTCGCGAAAGAATTTTTGTAAAAATTCACACACGCGCGATTTCATAAGAATTTTGACACAATTTCGCAGGTTTCGTGATCAATCGCAAAATGCACATGAGGAACAATGGCACGACGGATGGACGGCACGAACTTAGTGTTACCCTTATCGACAGTCGATATTGTATATCGTAATCTTTTTATTATACATACCTTTACAATATGTAATAATCACACATATGTGTGTTCCGATCTGTGTAATAACTAAATTATAATACCGTTTTATAATCTCTCTACTGTAATAAGTTGTCCATCGTAATATTTATATTACAACAACTACACACATGTGGTCCGTCAGATGTAATATTTTCGCGCGGGATTACAATAACTACATGAACTATAATTCTCCGCCCATCGGTCTTTTTCGTAAGGGACAGAACATTGAAATATGAGATCCTCACCCTTTCATTAACATCGTCAAATATATTCGAATTTACAGTCAAAGCGTCATTAAGTCTATTGTTAAATCTAGGTAATAAAATATTAAGTCGGTCAGCAATTGTATGGAAAATAAAAGAGAGAGGATACTCATTGTTCAACAGGATGTTGATAACAAATTCAAAATTCTCTTTATGAAATTTTGGATGAGAAAGCCAGAAAACTTTATCAGTTAGACCAATTATCGTACCCCTCTTCTGGCAAAGGGGGTGTCGCGATTTAAAATGGAAGTATCTCCCAGAGAAAGTCGATTTGTGAAACCAGTTAAAATGAATCAGTCCATCTTCTAAAATGATAGTGACGTCAAGGAAATTCAAACGGTTGTCGGCACTCTCCTCCATAGTAAACTGCAGCCTTGTGTGGAACGAATTGAAAGTGTCCTGAATGGTACTAAGCATTGAGGAGGGAGCTGCCAACACAACGTCATCGACATATCTAAAATAAAATGGGAGATCCACAGGTAGAATCGTGATGGCCCTCGACTCCAAATCTTGGAGCGTGATCTCAGCGATAATCGGTGAAATAGGAGAGCCCATGGGCGTGCCAAATGTTTGCTGATAGCAAACACCGTTGAACATAAAAAATGTAGAATTCAAAACGAGGCGAACTGCCGTTAAAAATTCATCACGAGATATCTGACAATTCTTTCTTATATAGTCCCATCTATTCGACAGACTGTCAATCGCCAAGCGTTATCATAATGACCCACACTATTCTGTATCGCGCAAACGGCATGTTAATCTAAGATCCAGATTCATTAGAGATGTATTGAAGAACGAAATTAGTGACGCATATAGACATATTCGAGCATTGCGCCGTGAATTGTTTGTTTCGGTTCGTTCCATATCTAATAACTTACCAATATCTGTCTGTAATAATTTTTTTGTTAAACAAAATGGATCTCAGCGAGCTTTTTATCTCCGCGAAAGTATAAAATTGGATAAGAAGTTTAATTGGCTGTTAAAGAAGCAATTTAAAGAAATGCGGAGAGATATTCGTCCTATTTGTTATTTCTGTACAGTTCCGAATTTTCAATCTACGGATTTGACACCTCATGTTAGTCAACCTTTATCTGAATCCACCAGTGTGAATTTTTCCTTCAACCCTCGACCTTCTTCTTCGCCTATTTGTGTCGACCTTGAGCCCTCATCTTTCTCACTACGTGTCTTTCCTTTCTTAGAATTAAGAAGCGAATGGTTTGTCAATTTGTCTTCTTCGACCATACCAGAGGAAGTACAACTCCTGTTACAATTGGGAGAGAAATTTTGTTTACCAGCTATTGACAAGGAAAGAACTATTGTCGATTTATTAAAAAATGTAGAATATAATATCAACAAGCTACCCACAGAGGTTCGCACGACGGTAAGAAATAGATCTTTTCCTATAATAAACAGCTTCCATAATTCTATTCCACCTAAGTCTCCTTTTGATAAATTTATCCTGAAGTCCTTCAACGCTGCCAAAAAATTCACAAGGGATAATCCAGATATTTTGTTCACTAGAGCTGATAAAGGTAATATAACAGTCGCGTTGGATAGGGACGACTATCTCTCTAACATGTTAACTTTGTTAGCTGATAAAAACACATATAGGGTAATAAAGAAGAGCCCGATCAACAAATTAATTAGCAGCCTGCATGATCTCTTACAAGGAGAGGTCGCGACCTTGGGGTCATCGAATTAAATAAAATTTTAACTGCGTGTAGTACTCGACAAAAGAAGTTTTTGAGGAAAGTGAGAGGACGCGCCTCTCAGCCGTTTAAAAAAAAAATTAAGTGAAAAATAGGCCGTATCTTGTAAACCGGTAAGTTTAGACTAATCGTCAAGTAAGCGGCGTAGCTCGGGCGGTAAAGCCCGATACTATTATGCTGCTGGTCACAGGTTCGATCCCGACCTGTGGTAGTTTCATTTTTTTTTTATGCGAAACGTACTATATTTTTTTAATGAATGAAAATGAAAAAAATTAAATAAATAATTTAATTTTTTGTTTTTATTTTATTTTTATTTCAGGAAAAACAATTATTTACGATATGTTAATTTATATTAAATTTTATAAAACTGATGGCTCTGGTTAAAGTCTGGCTAGGATTGAACAAGATTTTAAAAGTTGTTGTATAGGTATATACATAACACAATAGAAAAGGCAGGAAGGGACTAAAAACCGTTACCTGATGAAAACAGGTATAAGTAATGGTTGGAGCAGTAGCGAAGTTGACAATGAGATTAAAAATTATGTACCGAATATTTTTTGTATTAAATTATAATTAATTAATAAGTGGCATAATAATTTTATATATTTTTTTTGTTAGTATCGAGTAAAATATATAGAATTGTGACGTTTTATAAAATTTAATATAAATTAACATATCGTAAATAATTGTTTTTCCTGAAATAAAAATAAAATAAAAACAAAAAATTAAATTATTTATTTAATTTTTTTCATTAAAAAAATATAGTACGTTTCGCATAAAAAAAAAAATGAAAAAAAATGAAACTACCACAGGTCGGGATCGAACCTGTGACCAGCAGCATAATAGTATCGGGCTTTACCGCCCGAGCTACGCCGCTTACTTGACGATTAGTCTAAACTTACCGGTTTACAAGATACGGCCTATTTTTCACTTAATTTTTTTTTTAAACGGCTGAGAGGCGCGTCCTCTCACTTTCCTCAAAAACTTCTTTTGTCGAGTACTACACGCAGTTAAAATTTTATTTAATTCGGTGACCCCAAGGTCGCGACCTCTCCTTGTTAGTGAGGTGGAGAGCACAAGATTACATCTCCATTACGAAATATAGATCTTTGAATTGTATAGATGGTGTTTTACCGAGGGCTTATGGGCTGCCGAAAATTCACAAGAAAAATAATCCGTTGCGTATAATAGTCTCATCTAAGAACACACCGCTCTATGGTCTCGCCAAGTTTTTACATAATATCATTTATAAATCTATTTCACGACCAGACAGTCAAATTATTAACAGTACTCAAGTAGTGGATAGACTAAATGGTAAAAGTATCGATGACAACGTAAAACTGATCTCATTGGACGTCATCTCATTATTTACGAATATACCGTTGGACTTGGCGATTGACAGTCTGTCGTAATAATAGATGGGACGAATAGATGGGACTATATAAGAAAGAATTTTGTACGGCCACTTGGTTTTCGTGCACGCCCGAGAAATGATTCCATGTAAATTGCGACCGCACGATAAGTATTTTCTCCCGCTAGTCCGTATGCCACAATCATATCCGTATATTCCTGCAGAGAACACTTCATTTTCTCTGTTAATTTACTACGCAAACACAAGATTTTTATTAAAACGTCTTAGCTCTCGCACGCTGTTACCAGACTGCGTACGCCAGCAGCACGCAACTACAGCTGACAGCTGAGCGGACATGTGAGTGTAAGCGTACGTGTGAGTTCGACACCTGCGCACTATGATTACACTCACAGTCCGCTCAGCTGTCAGCTGTAGTTAACAGTAATGTTTAACGTCATTGTGTCTTGATATTATGTCTTGATTCTATGAACAGTCCGAAGTAGTAGAAGATCCGAGCACGACGTTGAGCTCCGTACACGTCGGCCACACCTATGCTTCTCCGACGATCCGTCTCTCGGTCGGCCTTATAAGACTTCTCCTTACTGTGGTGCCGTGTGCACAATCGTGCCGTGTGCATAATAGTGCCACGTCATGCTTGCGCGTTGTCGTGCGAGCAATCGTTCTTGGTTGCGCAGATCGTCAAACAGTAGCGTAGTGCTTAGCGCCTAACAGATGGCGCCATATACCCAACACACAACAGTCCATTTTACGATGATTATTATGAAATTTGAGAAAAAAATTTATTCCACCCCGTGGAATGCAATTTTTTGTGTCAAAGTATGCAATTTTTTAGAGACGTAACACGTCCTTACTTTTGAGATGATGACGAGAGGGGGGGGATAAATTCTAAATCTGACAAATGAGTTTCAAAATAGAGGCTTTAAGCTTGAGAAAAAAAATTCAAATACGTCTTTTTTTGACGTAGTTATATTTATTTGAAGTTATGCGAAAATTTGACATGAAATTACCTATGCGACAATTTTGTTGACGAGTATATTTCATGTGTATTATATTTTACGTTTGGAAACTCTGTATTAAACATCATTTTAAGTATGATCTTAGATTGCTTTTTAAGATTCCGTTTAGTTATTAAAATAGTTATATTCCAACTTATTTAAAACGATCTTAAATATAAGAGTGAATTATGAATATCGGCCATAATTACCGATAGGATCAGACATGCCAGACAAATCGAAGGGGAAGAGTCGGACTAATAGAAGTACCAAAATTGTATAAATATATGTTATATTATCTTAATATTTTTGAATAAAATGAAAGAAAGAGACAATAATTGAGAAAATAGAAAAAAGCAACTACAGTGATTTGAATATCTATACCTAAAAACAAAAGTATTCCAATAGACTCCTAGGAAGAAATAAGCATGACAAGTGATGGTAATCTTTATGATGTTAACACAAAGAAATACAATAAACCATAATAATTCAAGACTCGAAGAAGAGAATATATTGGATAGAAATGTATAGTGATTGAAAATAATTAGAAATTAAAAGTACAACATTACAATACGCATACAACCTATTTATTAATAATAATACTATTTTGTAATTATATTTAATTTTAATTTAGTATATTATATTATATAAGGTATTAAGCATAAAAATATTATGCTGGTATGAAAATTATAATAAAAATATATAAAAATAATGTTAGCTATATTAAAATAGAACATACGAATTCTTTATATGTTATATAAAGGAAGAGACTTAAAACTTTTGCAACATTTATATTTTTCGAGTTGTAATTATAAAAATTTCAGAAAAATCAGTGAATAATTTGACAAATTCTATACATGTATTAATAATTAAATTTTTAAATAATTAAAATAAATGATTGATAAATAAAAGATCAATCAAAAGATCAATTTACTGCTAATTAAAAAGATTTATATAAATACGGTTAAAAATGTTTTTATTCCACAGCAGGCATTTTGTGTTTTATTAATAAAAAGATATAAATATGACAATGAATATAGAAAAATATTTATTTCATCTTTAAATATTATAGTATATTTCCCGATTAAATAATTTATTTACTATCAATTTACATACATAAGTATCTTGTTATACAGCACTGGTGCTACCGACATTTCGTGCACATAGCAATGAACAAAACCAGAAATTGTGCACATTATATATTACTATCTAAGAAAATTCATGGACATTGGCTTTGTAGTTCATGTCCACGTTTTCAATGTCCATAGAAGGAGTATCGCTTTCAGGGATCACCTAAAAGTAGGCCATGACATCTCTCAGTCTTCTCTCTGACGATATCTGTTATATACAGGATAGACTTAACATCGTGAGGATTAAACTGGAAATAAAGAAAAAAATTAAACATACTATTGGTATGATTGTAACGCAATCACCGTAACCATATATATATATATATATATATATATATATATATATATATATATATTTGCCTTCGACTGAGAAATGTAATCCTCATACTAGTATGATAATTGAGTGAAATTACAAAAGTAAAGTTGCGTTCGTACAAAAAAAATTTAGGATATATAATATACATATTTTAAAATCATACATAAATAATTTTTTAACTTTTTTTCTATGAGGATATTGTAATATTGTACACATTGTAGTTATTGTAGATATTATAAGATTAAAAGTGCAATGTTAATATTGTATTATGAAAAAATGAAATATATTAGAATATAGAAGAATATATGTAGAATTCATTTTCCATATATGTGCCAATATTTTTTGTGAATGCAGCTTAATATTAATCTTAAGCTTAATCAAGTCAAACTTTTTCATTGATAAACTAACCTGGATTTCCACAACAGTACTCACAACAGCGATTTCCAATTTCGACTTGGTGATTTAGCGCTCGGTCATATGTAATGTGTTACATAATTCTATAATTAAAGATAATTAAAAATTGACAAATAACAGCCAATAAAGCGCTCTGATGAGCGATACTCCTATTTCATTTAATATGTAGTATTATTTAAAATATTAAAATATTTGTGAAATATTTCTGCGCAATAATTCTATCCATCTTTATTTTAACTTAAGATTTATAACTTGTAGATTTATGATTATTAGTATACTGTAGTATAAAGATTAGAATTATTCAAAAAAATGTGCTCGCCGGATTACTGCATCGTTGTATCTGTGCATCGATTATGAAATGGTTTATATAACCTCATATGTTATTTAATATTATTTATAATATTAAATAACATATTTAATAAATAACATTATTTATAATGCATAATATCATACATATCTATAAAACGTTGTCAGTATTTGGTGATCTTCCAAAATGATAGACCGTAATTGTGTGCAAATATTATACATTATCAGCTTTATAATAAGTGAAGATAGAGCAATAAGTATAGTTCATTTATACAATTGCATACTTTTGTAATCATCAATAATATAATTTAAATATACAGTAAATCATTAAATATAAAGATAAAATATATATTTATTCCGAATGATGTAAAAAATCATGCATGATAACTGTTATAAATTCAAAATAATTATATTATTATATTTATATATTCACAACTAATTATAGAGGAGAGATATTATTCGCGTTTTCTCTTTCACTCATAAATTTTACAATCAGTTTGTAATTATTGGTTATATATAATGTCGAAAATTAATTATATTTCCATGTTGAAAAAAATATTGTTTATACATATATATATAATCGCAATTATTAGGTTTCGCTTCCATTACTCAAAAACAAAAATTAAATATATCATTATATTACGTTGTTTACAATTATAGAAACGGATGTGATATTTTTTAATAATCAAAATTTTATGGAAGATAAGATTAACAAATTTCTTTTATCTTTATTGATAAATCTAATATTAAGATTAAACCTGAAAATAACAAAATCAATTTAGAAATATTCTAGAAATATTTTTTCTACATTAAGATTTATTGAATCATTTGGAAAATAAGATAAATATTAATTTAATTATTTCTAAATAGTATCGACTGGACTCAGTAAGGCATCTTCCATGTTCTTTCTTAATGCTATAATATTTTCCAGACAAAATTTGAAATTTGGTCTAGCATCCGCTGCAATCCAGCAACGTAGCATCAACTGGTACAATGGTGACGGACAGTTAAGAGTCATCGGCAACCTGCCTCCAGCGCGTACATGATATATCACTTCTTTATCATTCTTGTCCATATAAGGTTTCTCACCCAACGATGTAATTTCCCACATTAATATCCCAAATGACCAAACATCGCTTTGAGAAGTAAATATTTCAATCATCAAAGATTCGGGTGCCATCCAGCGAATAGGAAGCCAACATTCTCCTTTCTAAAACATGATTTAAATAAAAATTTAATGTTCTGATTCAAGTTGTTCATTTTTAGAATATGTGCAAAATGAAAAAAACGTTCATTTATCTCTTGCTTTATATAAATAAAAATTATTTATATTCTATATTACTTAAAGAAACAATGCACGATACTATTATGATAAAAAAATGGAAAGTATTTTCAAAACAATTAATTTTTTAATCATTAATGTTTTCATAACTGTATACCATGCGATAATAATTATCCTTGTAGATATCTCTAGCTAGTCCAAAATCTCCAATTTTGATGACACGATTCTCTCGATTTCTCGAAGATACTAAACAATTGCGACACGCTAGATCTCTATGTACGAAACGCAACTCTTCCAAGTAGCAACAACCTCGCGCAACATCTTTGCACATGGCGAGCAAATCCTGCAAACGCAAAGCAGGCGAATCTGACGCTTCTAAATTTCGACAATCTCTCAAATATTGTAACAGATCTGTTTCCATCAATTCCAACACTACTAACGGAGAATCCCCATCTAAGCAAACAGCCAACAATCTTAATATATGTTTGTGTCGAAAATGATTCATAAGCTTGGCTTCCTTTATCAATTTCTTTTTCTCACGGGAAGAAGCATCTTTTTGAAGCGTTTTTATTGCAACGGATATCTCTGTGCCCGATCTTTCTATGTTCTTCACCTTTCCTTGAAACACTTGCGAAATATTTCACACAAATATACATACTTCATTAGAAAATGTATATTGTTTAATGTCAAGTAATATTATATTTTACTTTATATTAAATAATTCAATGAAAAATATATAATAAAGTGCAAGTGCATGTTTGTTGTCTCATCTAAATTTTATATTACTTATAATCTATTATAAAAATTTATGTAATTTATATCTTTATTAGAACATACATATCTGTTTTACTGATCCAGAATTTGAAACATTGCTTGAAAAAATTAATTTTTACCATTCCGAATGCGCCGCTTCCAAGAAGTTTTGTAAATGTAATCTGTTTACGTGCGACTATGATCACCGCACATTCATCTGGATTATAATGTAACGTAGAATTGTCAATCATGAATTGAGTGTTTCGCCTGTTCATATAGATGTCGCCAAGGTTCATGTAGATTCGCCATTTCCATATCGATCATTGTTGAAGACAAAAATTGTTCATTATTACCTCTGCGATGCACTGTTATGAAATTTTGAGTTAATTATGTAATAATATGTACTATAAAATCTATTGTTTTTAATAAATTTATTCGTTTAGTTTTATATAAGTAAATTACTATTTTCAGTAAATTTCTAGATATTATATCAGTTATATATATATGTATAATCTACAATTCAAGTCGATACCTAAATCAAATATACTTACAATAATAAAATTAGCAGATGCAAATTATAGTAACTATAACGATAAAACTTCCCACACAGCATATAAGTCAGAAAGATTTCTTTAAGCTATCTTTTTAAAGATAACTTTTTGAGTAATGAAGGAAGATATCTACTAGATAAATATATTAAGATATCTGTTATAAAAAGGTGAAAGAGGTCTAAAAGACATCTTATTTAAGAAGTGTTTTATATAAGATGTATTTTCTTTAAATCGATATCAAAATGTCATCTTGAAAATGACAGTAAACTTGTAGTACATGTGCGTATGCGCACTCGTGCACTGCGGTGCATATAAGCAGTATAGTGAGAAAGCATGTTTCTATCCTCAAAATTAAAGATATATTGAAATGTTATAATAATATTTTAGTTTAAATATTTCGTGTCTATAAAAGAAAATCAGCACGTTGAACACTGCGCGACAACGATTCGTTCCGTAGCCCCTCTCTCGCGGGGCAAAGAGAGCGTAGAATTGACCAATCAGCTGGCAGCGTGGCAGTGGCTTTAGATTGGTCAGAGGCTACGCTTCCCTTGCCCCGCGAGAGGGACCAGGGAACGAATCGTTGTCGCGGAGTGAACTCTACATATATTGTTACGCCCGCGACGTAACAATATGTAAAAACGTATATGTAGAAATAATTAAGACTGCATTATTAATTCGAAGGTTTTAAGGTTATAAATACAGGTAAATTTATTATCTTTAGAAGATTAAATACATTTATATTCAATTTTTCATTCTTTATTTATTAAACTTTTCATAAATCTCTCTCTCTCTCTCATATATATATATATATATATATATATATATATATATATATAACATTTCAATTATCAATAGAATATAGCTGTTTTATTTTTTAGGTGATGCGATTAAATAATAAAATGTTAAAACGAAAATTTAAATATTTATCTAAAAGTCAAAAAAATAGACGCCTCAAGGAACTTTGTAATTCTTTGGATAATAATCGAAATGATATTAATAGTCTAATATCTACATTCAAAAGTATTAAATGTGGCAAAACAGTAACAAAAGAAACTACAAGTGATTCTGAATTTCAAGATGATAAATTTATGAATTATGTCTTGAAAGAATCGAATAACAAAAATACTATCAATATTTTCATAAATAATCACAATGATTGTGAAAGTAATTCAATAGATGAAAATCAGGTTACAAATGGATTTTATAAAAATGTATTACAGGAAAAATCTCAAAATTTTAATAAAATAATGGCACGATGGGTGTGCAATCATGGCATAACTCATGAAGCAACTGGCGCTCTTCTAAAAATATTAAGAAATGCTGAATTAGATCAATTTCGCAATCTACCTTTAGATCCAAGAACTTTACTTGGAACACCAAAATCAACAATAATTCGTAGTGTACCACCAGGTGAATATTTTCATTATGGTTTAAAAAATGCTTTAACTGATCAATTGAGAATGATTGGTATCAATAAAATATCTCATGATATCCAGATAAATGTAAATATTGATGGATTGCCAATAGCCAAAAGTTCAAAAAGTGAACTTTATCCCATTCTGGGAGAAATTTATCCAAAAATTTCCGAGCCATTTGTAATCGGAGCTTATCATGGATATGAGAAGCCTAACTCCTGTAATACATTTCTGAGAGAATTTATTGATGAATATAACATTTTACATAGAAGCGGATTTAACTATTGCAATCAAATTTTTACTGTTACAATTAGAGCTGTAATTTGTGACAGTCCAGCACGATCTTTCATTACATGTACAAAAGGTCACAATGGCTACTTTGGATGTGGAAAATGTAGAGAAGAAGGAAATTATTACAATCATTGCATGTTATTTTTGAATTCGAGTGCAGCTTTAAGAACAGATGAAAATTTCATTAAACGTATTGATGAAAATCATCATACTGGAACATCATTATTTGAAGAAGCAGATTTAGGGATGGTCTCGCAATTCCCACTTGATTACATGCATCTTGTTTGTCTCGGAGCTGTAAAAAAAATCTTACAAAAGGTAACAAAAGGATCTCATAAATGTATTAAATTTTCTGCTAAAACGATAAAAGAAATATCTGTAAATTTAAAAATCATAACAAAATGGATTCCATCTGAATTTGCTAGAAAAACTCGGGAATTAGAATATCTTGATCGATGGAAAGCGACTGAATTGAGATTATTTTTATTGTATGTAGGTCCAATTGTTCTTCAAAATTATTTACCAAAGAAATATTTCATCCATTTTATTTCTCTACACTGTGCAATCAGGATTCTTTGTCACGAAACAGATTGCAAAGATAATAATAAATATGCTGCAGATTTATTGGAATATTTTGTAGAGAAATGTACTGAATTATATGGTACCGATTTTTTGATATATAATATCCATAATTTAATTCATTTAGCCAGTGATGTTTTAAAATTTGGTCATCTTGATTCTTTCAGTTGTTTTTCATTTGAGAGTTACTTATATAATATTAAAAAAACACTAAAAAAGGCAGAAAAACCTTTACAGCAGCTGCACAATAGAATTGTAGAACGTATTGCATGTAATTTTGAAAAAAAGAAAGATTTATTTTTCGAAAAACCTACAGTGACATGTAAAAATCATAAAATATCGAAAGAACTTGGTATTACCTCATATAATATTATACATTTTAATAAATTTACACTATCAATAATGAATAAAGCAGATCAATATTGTTATTTGCAGGATAGGACTATCGTACGCATTAAAAATATTTGTTTAGATCATGATGAAAAACCTATTTTAATTGGAGAATTATTGATGAATTCTGTAGCTTTTCCAAATTATCCTATTGATTCAAAGGAGTTTGATATTGCAGTCGGGAATCAATGGTCTCAACAGACAATTATCAATGCAAATAACGTTAGCAAAAAGGCTGTATGTATTTCATATAACAAATCTTATTGTTTTTTGCCCTTGCTACATTCATCTAATTGATTATTATTTTCAATCCACAGTATAAAAAATAATGATCTAAAATTAAGAATTTAAAACTTTATTATTATATTATTATAAATTAGTATTAATTATTCCTTTTATTGATTAACATAATATATATAACAATATATATGTAACATAATACATATAACAATATTCGTTTATTTGCATTTGCATTTTATTTTTATTATGTATCGATCAATAAAAGTTTCAAATTTTGTTTATCATTATTTGAATTTACGCGGCATACCGCTATCAAAAAATCTGTTGTTTTAAACTGAACTAGATGTACTAGTTTAGTATTTTTTCCACTCTACGTTGAAACCAGAAAGAGAAATTCTGAACCAATCCAGATAAAAAAATAGATCTAAAATTAGAGAGATAACCGTAGTTTTAAATAATTTAATTGTTTTACAGGTATATATGAATGTGCTTTTACGAATGTATTTTTGTGTAGCTGTAACAAAGTTGCAAATAATTATAATAATATAATTTTCCTTAAAATATCGGTATTAAACGCATATGCAAATAAAACTATAATGTGCTATTGTCATTACGAAAAATAAAACTAAAATCAATTATGCAAATAAGAAACGGATTAATTAAAGTGAAGGAATAAATAAAATAACCTATATTTAAGGTTATGCTTAACACTTAAGTTTTTGCAAATTTATTATTATTAAGTGATAAACTTAATTTTTGCCGCTAAATATTGTATATGTAATATTTAGCGGCAGAAATTAAGTTTACCACCTAATATAAATATTTAGACAGTTTTGTTTTAAATATTAAGTGCTATTTCTTTCTTTAAAAATTAATTTTAATCATAAGATATATGTTTTCAATTTATTAAATATTTTATTCATAGTAAATAAAGAACCGTTGTAATTGTCTTCAACACTTGACTCAACAGTAGATTATTATGTATAAATTACTTTTATTTAACATGACTAAATTGTCACTATATATCGTTTGCAATTGATATTGTGATAAATTAAAAAAAAATATTTCCATTGATAAAATCATGTAAAACTGATTAAAATTACTTTAAAAAAGTAATCTTTTTCATAAGTAAATTTATTAATTATCAATTTTACATGAATTTTTTTTTAAATTACTTCTTAAAAAATTGTTAATTCGACAAATATGTATTTTATTGTATTTTGGAAAGAGTGGTGTGCTACCATACCAAGTTGTTGGTTATTTAAGGAGTCTAAAATTTTTAAGTGGCCACCAAAATCTAAAAATCCTACACTTGAAAGCATTAAAGCAACATTGCCAAAAGAAAATTGGAGTACAATTCATTATAACAGGTTTATAGGACCATTTGGTAGGTTTAAAATATCAATGTATTTTATCTTCAGATTTTTAGTATATATTATTTTGAATATATATATAATTTTGAAGCTACATATAATGAAGCTAGAAGTATTGAAATCGAAGCTCTTAATATTTCGACTAATGACGAAGATGCATTTGAAACAATCACAAATAAAGCAACTAATTGTAAGCCACTTCCCATGAAACGTGCAATCAAAAAACCATATCGACTTTGTTCTTCCGATGAAGAATATGATAAGAAATCATGTAAGTATTTAAAGTCATTTTAATTTTACAAAATTTTACATTAAGAAATAAAAACATTTTACTTTTTAATATTTTGTCTTAAAATGTTATAAAGTTCTATTTCTCATATATGTATATATTTTTATAGATGTTAAAAATAAAAGACTTCCGAAACTTCAAAAAAATAATATTTCTCTAGGTGAAGATAAAGAATCTAATGAAAAATCTGATGAAAATTCTAATGAAGAATCTGATGAAGCTGCAGAACAAATTCTAAAACCTTACAGTAAATCATTACAAGAAATTAACTGATTAATTATAAATTAATAATAATATATTAATTTAATAGTTTATTTAATAGTTTATTTAATTTATTAATTTATTAATTTAATAGACTCTCATTTTCTTATAGATATCCAAAAGAGTTTCCAAAAACCTCCAACCAATTATATTTCAAAGAATAATAATAAGAAATTTACAAGCGAAGATGAAGCATGTAATAACACAATTTGGAATATAATCGATTATTTTAATATTATTCACTTTAAAATTTTGATTAAATTTATTATTCCTTTATTCAATAAAACTTAAAATTTAAATTTTGAAAAAATGCATTTAATCAATTTTTTCACAGGTGTAGCAAAGTGTTTTGTTGACAATGAAAACAATAACATAGGTTTTGAAAGTCAACCTTTGGAATATGGAAATTTCTTTAGTCAGGAACCACTTCTAACGAAACAATCTGAACCAACAAACAATAATGTTGAATCAAATAATGAAATATATATATCTGAAACATTAAATGATCTAAATGACACGAATCAACTCGACGAACAAATATCGTTGCAACAAAATATACTTAGTAAGTTAAAAAAAACGAAAATTGAAATAAATTTATGTTAATTAATACTAACAAAATAATTATCTTCGTAGATTCAGCTCAATTGGATAACGATAAAATATTAAAAAATAATTCAATTATTCATAATGTCATTGAAACTAGTAAGTATTACTTACATTTATACATTCAATAAATGAAAATTGATATAACATGAATTACATACAACAAACTTATTCTATGTAAGATTATCATTACCTCTAAAAATTAATGTATTAAAAAAAATATCAAGTATTAATCTCTATAAAAATTCTCTCTGCAGCACGTATACAAAATAATACTGACCGACAAAACGAACGACGTACGTTCGAACATCATGAATTATGTTGCGGTAAGAATAATTATGAACTTCTTATCTGTTGGTTGATTAAATTGTAATATATCCGATTTCTTTTTATAGCATCCTGTCGTAGAGATATTCAGACAATTAAAAAAACAATAAATTCAGTTTATCTTCTTGTATTGGATATGAGTAATGAAGCACCTCGCGATGCTACCAATAATCTTGCTTTAAACTTGCCTATTACATCAGAAAAAGAATTGAAAGACTTTGAAATATTACTAAAAGAAGATGCTGCAGCTCGGTCACAATATGTGAGTGATTTCATATTGTATTTCAAAATTTATGTAACATTTTAGCGTATATATTTCTTATTAAACTATGTTTTATCAATTATTTCTAATGTATTTTGCTATAATTTTTTACATTGAAAATGTCCTTACATATTTTAACTAAAGTTAAATATCATTGCATCACAGAAAAAAATGATAAAAAATATCGGTGGTACAACTTTCCAAAAACATGTACGAAATGCTTTAACTGCTACCTTAACTGATCAAATGGCATATAAAATGTCATGGACAGGACAAAAAAATTCGCTAATGGTAAAAGAAATGAAGATTATGGATTTGATAATTGGTATTTATCTTTTTGCATACTATTTTATTATTTGCTTATTATTTTTCATTTTTCTTTAAGGAGTATGTTAAAACTAAAATTTAGATATTTATACGCTTAGATATTTATATCATATTAACTTTTAATGAAAACAAAGATGTTTTGCTTCTAATTTACATAGTTTCTTTTCTATGTTACATATTTATGTAATCATTAGTGATACATTTTACATTTTCTTTTTTTATATTATTTTATATATGAATAGTTTACTATAATATAAAATTTTATCTTTATTGTATACCTTTATTAGTTAAATAATTATTTATAACTACTTATTTATACAAAATAAATTTTTAGAATATAACAATATTAAAAAAAAAATCAATAAGAACATTGAAGCATACTCCTTTATTATCCATTATAACTATCATCATATTTAATAATGATGACAATGATTATAATGAAATTCTTTCTTATTTTTTTATAAATTAATGTTGTACATATATATTTTCTATTTGAAGTTCGTTAATATAATTTCAAAAATTGTGGAGACTAAAAATTTAGTGCTTTATAAAATATATATCTATATTCTATCTATATGTTCTAAAATATCTATATAATCTAAAAAATATTTTATATTTTAATTATTTTTATTTTTCTATTTCA
Source organism: Camponotus floridanus (assembly GCF_003227725.1). NCBI lineage: Eukaryota > Metazoa > Arthropoda > Insecta > Hymenoptera > Formicidae > Camponotus > Camponotus floridanus. Next base: position 26,381 of record NW_020229424.1, read on the forward strand.
GAGACTATAATTAATTCTCGATTAGATTCTACGATTGATAAAATACAAGCTGTTATTAAATCATGGTTACAACATGCTGGCGATCGTCTTCCTAAAGAAGAAAGAACAAGCAAAAAATAAAAATAAGCATTTAAGATAAGATTAGATTTTCATTAGATCATATTAAGTAATATGATATTACTTAATATGATATTACTTACGTAATATGATATTACTTAATATGATCTAATAAATATTCAAATTCTAATAAATATTCTAATAATAATTCTAATAAATATTCAATAATATGATCTCATAAATATTCAAATTACCATATTTTATGTCAAATATACAAATTACATATTTTATGTCAAGCATATCTGAATATTTTTTTTAAGTGATTATATGTAGACACACATACATGCACGTACGTACGCACACACACATATGCATCTATATCTGTATGTATGTATGTATGTATGTATGTTTGGATGTATGAATGTATGTATGTGTATGTATATGTATTATATAATAAATAATTGTTAAAATAAATTAAGTAATATATTATTTCAAAATAGCTATTGAAATAAGTGATACAAAAATTAGTTTAATATGTTTTTAATATAAATGGCTTGCTTTCTTTCTACACAGGAATCTGTAAAAGTAAATTCTAACTTATAAAGTTATCATTTAATGACATTAAAATTTTCATTACAAATTTTAATGTCATTTTTAAAAATTATTTAATAATAATTATTCAAATAATAATTATTTAATAATAATGATTATTTGAAGTAGCGTTAATTGAGAACACCAAAGAAACACGAAGTCTCTGTTGAGATGTTTAGTTTGACAGTATGAAGAACAGAGAACAATTGATTATTCTTTATATCTTTATTTTTCACATTGTCAACAATAGCTATATTGAAAAAAATTCACTTTGGAAAGCTTGCTAAAAATATTTCACCAAAGACTTTGCGTTTTCTTAGATCTATATTCTGAATCCTCTTTTATTGATAAAAGTGCCTCTAAAAGACTTATAATTATAAGTCTTTTAGAGGCACTTTTATCGATAAAAGAAAATTCAGAATATGAATCTTAATGTTTTGAATGCATAAACAGGATGTCTTATTGACATCATAAACATGAACTCCTAAAGATATCTAGTTTAAGATATCTTTTTGATATTTATTATAAGATATCTAAAAAAAGTTATCTTTTTGATGACTTCTACAAGAAGTCCTTTCGTTCTCTGGATATGGCGCATGAGAGCTCTTTCTGATCTCATTATGTTGTCTTTCTAAAAAAATTTTTAGATATCTATATCTTAAATGAGAGAACATTAAGAATTCTTTCTGTTATCATCTTGCTGTGTGGGTTAACATGAAGAATAAGTAATATTTTTTCGCTATTATTCCAGGAGTGCTCGGAATATCTATAACAAGCAAAAATATAATTTTAATATCTTCGTCTGTGTATGTTTTTACAAATTTAATTTTATTTATAACTTTAATGCAAAATATAATTTTTTCAATTTTAGGCATATTCATATCTAAAAAATTAGAACATAATATCTATGCAGCACAGAATATTACAACTACTTTGTAACAATATTGCAATATTACAAATATATTCTCACTTCATTTACGAATAGGATATTAATCTTCAAAGATAATATGTTTTTATTAAGAATAAATACTATTATATCTATTATTATATTTTTCTATGCATTTTTATGCATAGAATATTATATTTTTCACATGTAAATAAATACAAGATGAGTTTTTTAATTTCAGACATCGAAATATCTCAAGAAATACGCATCGTACGAAAAAATGTCCGTAATAAAAACTTTATTTTCTAGCGGGAAAACCGATCCCGCGAAAATTAAGTTCCCCTCCATCCCAATGATTTGCAATATTGCAATGATTCAATGAAATTATTCTTCAATATATCTCCAATCTTATTATGCTGTATAGGTATTTGCTTATCACGTTTGCTACCACGTGTTGAAAAAGTAAATCTTTCATCAGCCGGCCATATAAAATTTTTCTCATATTCAAGGTATTTCAATATGAAGCGAAACTTGTATAAAGTTCCCGATTGTAAATTTTCGACATTGTATATTACTTCATTGTTATAATTCATTTTAATATAATTCATTGTTTGCCACTTTTCTGCTACAATATCTTTGTACTCTATTGTATAAAACATCGTCAGATTAATGTTGGAGATCCACGAAATGTCCATGCTATTTATGTTGACCTCGCTCAAAGTAATATTGTTTGGTTATGAATATATATGAACGAAGTTGCTTAAACTCTCGTTGTAGAAATCGCTAAAATTATTTGGATATACACACACGTATATTAAGTAATCTTGTAATGGTAGCGACAAGTTAATCTTTGTGAAAAATCTGCCGTCTGCCGTACGTTTCGGCACATTGATAAATTGTTTGCTCTTGTGTTGCGTGCTGTTCACTAATGTAACTGACTTCTAACGCACTTCGTAGGTCACGGCCACGCAGTTCACTTTCTTGAGTGGCATCCAATGAAATACTGCTATAGTAGGCGTCAAAGGTAGAACACTTATGTATTCTGGTGCATCAAACTTACCGGAATTAGTTTTTATTGATATCACATTCGAATCAAATGGATTTATTGATAATTGATCAAAGTAAAAATTGCTTAAAGTAAACTTCAACTTGTACTCTGTAAATGGTGTTAAGTTCTGAATCTCGTAATATCGCTCGAACGTCACATATCGTAGCACATTGAATTTCTCCGACTTGTTGAGATTGTTGTCTAAACAGCTTACGGAGATAGTATATATAGTAGTTGGTAAATTATATTTTTTGCATCCACTCTTTACAACCGGCTCCGGAAGATTTACACTGATGCTGTTTGTTGTTGCATTCACATTCTCAAAATTATAAACTTTCTCGTCAGGTGTCAGGCATCTCATTGGAGGATATGGTTGTGCAGATTTATCAAAATCATGAACAAATTCATCAAATTTATAATATGAGCTTATTATTATCTTTTTAACATATTCGGCTGCATTTACGCTCTTGAGACTTGCATATTTCTTTTCCAAAACATAGAGAAAAAATTTATCCGTATAATCTCTTGTTAAAATGTAAATGTTTTTTTTGTCAATTGTCATAGATTTGAAATCTAAGATATCACTCATTTTGTGGAGGTGTACAATCGGATTGCACATAGAAAAGTTAATGTCTGTCACATATAAGTAATAATAACTTAACCAGTAAATTAACGGCACCTCATTATTCATGTTATCAATTTTCAGTTGTTGAAAATTTTGTATATCATAACTAAATAGGCATTCATTTATCTCAATTTGCTCGATTTTTTCATCGAGATGATACGTCGGGATACGAAATCCTTCATTCAAACTGATTGAATATAAAATTCTAAAAAATATGTAATTATTTTACTCATTATAAAACATTATTTTAACAAAAACAGAAACTTATATGTAGTAAAAATTCGAAATTCTTCTAATTATATAATAACTTATTATTTTTTTTACTTATGATCTTAATTATAAAACCACGTAAAATTATAGAAAAATTACAAATATGCATAAATCTTTAATGGAAAATTATTTTTTCAGGTGAACGGTAGTAAACGTACCCCATAGACGGTGATACACTTATATGGTAAATATTAGATTTTGATTTGAAAATCTTATCAAATTTAATTATGCCATTTTCCCACATTGTTAAGTCGAACTTTACAATATAATAGGCTAACTCATCATCATACGTGAAATATAGATTTCTTGATACCCAGTCAATGCAGAGATTATATAGAAAATTATTAAAGCTAGCTATTTTTGTGATATTATTTTCATTAATCTTCAATGTCATTAGGTCTGTTAGTGTTAGCCAATAAATTCTATTGTCTTGTATTGAATAAGCGACATATCGTACATATCTGAAAAATAGGAACCAATTATAATTGTATAGTAAAAAGTTATAGTTGAAATTTCTAATTTTATAGTTATTACTGCTTATGTTGATAATAATAAACTTGTGCATAATAATAATAACTTTAATTTTATACTTACTGTTAAAAATAATTTATGATTAGGACTATTTTTTTATCAGTATACGTACCCTGATATTAAAGTATTAGCAATTCTTAAATCCACGTCCAATATGTGGACACCTTTTGCCGATGTGACTAATAATTTAGGAATTGGATTTTCATGTGTAGTCGACACATTGATTAAATCCGTGTAAGGACCAGCAACAATTTTAGTATGCGCACGTACTCGGAAATAATATGTCGTATTAGATGTTAGATTGTGCACCGTGTGCTCCAATTTTATAGTTGTGATATTTTTATCATCGCAGATTTTAATCTCTTTTAAGTCCTCGATGAAAAAACATTGCACTGTGTATCCTTGTATTATTTCATCGGTAAATTCAGGTTGGTTCCATCTGTAAAAACATAAAATTTTAGTCATTTTACATTTATCAAAATTCTAACAGAATTAAAATTTTGATATATTTATATGTCGTTGAATTTAAGAAAAAGAGAAAAAAATAAAAGAATACAAATTGAGAATTTAGATTCCTTACCTCAATGTCACAAAAATGTCGTTTACCTTTTCTGTAAATTGACTGTCGGATTGTACAAATGCTCTGAGAGATGTTGGCTTGCTTTCTAGAGATTTTAAGAGCGTACGTATTAACATAATTATATATAAGATTAAGTGAATTATCTCAGAAAAAAACAATATAATGTAAAAATAAAGGAATAAATGTAAACTACAAAATACGGAAATTAGTACAGTATTGACCTTTAAAAAATAATATAAGAATTTTTTGTGTCATTTAAGATTTAGAAAAGTAATAGTTAATTCATGGCAAAAACGAATAAATAACATTTAATAAAATGACAAGTATTTTTCGATAAATTCCTATAGTTCAAGAAATCAGAGGTATAATATTTGCGACTGCTTTAAAACGGAGTATCAAATTAATAAAATTGACTTTACTTTAAATTATGACAATTTTATGTATACTGTTATATATATATTATGCTTTTTTATTTCTTTTTTGGACGGAATAGAATTTATATTCTTTTTACTACTGGAAAATATTTTTGATTTTCATTCTCTCTTGAATTTAAATTATATTTACACTTTTTCGTCATAAATTTTGTTATTAATGTTTTATGCATTTTTGTTATTAATGTTTTTGTTATTGATTTTGTTATTAATGTTTTATGCATTTTTTTGCAACTTACCGATAGATTCTGGGATGATAGAAATATTTGCAAGTGGAACCTTATCGACTTCTTGCTCATTTCTCACAGTCATACTATCAGAATAATTCCGGTCAGATTTGAAATGTATATGATGATCACTTTTCTCGGGCATTGAAATATCCTTCATAAAGTATAACATACGAAAAGAACTCAGTGAATATTATATCGTTGAAGGCTGTTTTTATTGTTTTATTATATAAATTATAAAATTAAACGAAAAATTGCCATTTGTTTTGTCTTTGCTTAATAATCCCGGTATATACCATTCCTAAATAATATAAATTGAATGTGATGTAGTTTTATTCATATCGTAAAATCTATTTTTTTAATTTTTTTAAGGCATCTTATGTATCTAACATAACTCATGTCAAAAATAAAATCAATCAATAGGTTAACGAGAGTCAATGAGGAATCATAACAACTTTTAGTACAGCAAGTAGTAAAAGCGAAAGTGTAGCTCTTTGCAATTATTAAAACAGTTTTGTCGAACGATTTGATTCTTTCTCACGATAGGTTAGTTAACTCTTCTCAATTTTACCAATTTTAACAATTTTACGTAATTCAAATTTCTTTTCAAAAATTTATTACTAAAGTTTTATTAATGTTTGTACTTCAAAAATAAAAAGGTTTCAAAAATAAAAATATTGTTTCTTTACAGTTACTAAATATTAGTCATAGAATTCTATAAATTCTTTTATTTATAACTTGTTCAAGTTTTTTCTCGAATATCGTTATATTTTTAATACAAACAAATTCTGGAAATGATAGTATGAACCGATAGTATAAACCGATAATGCCTCCATAAAAATATGTGGATGTAATTGTATATAAATGGACATATGTACAATGAAAATTAATATAAATTCAAGTGATTATTATTGAATATATTGTCGATCGAAATATCAGCGTTAATAGATACAACTTGAAGAATGTTTGATGAATGATTTTTTTATTAGACAGAGTTTCTATCTCGATATTTAGTAGCTCTGTTTCGTTATATAATTATCCTTAACACAAGGAAATGATGCTAACTTTCTAAATTAATTTCATAAAATAAAATTTACATTAATATAAAGCTTACTATATATCAATAAATATGATATATATCTAGGAAAATAAATAAATTTTAAAAATTGAAGAAAAATAACATAAAAATCTGTTGAAGCGCCATCGTATGTATATTTTAATGTTGCAAATAGTAAACAAAAAATTTTATTAATTTTAAAAATTGTTATTTTTAGAAATAATAATTATATATGTATATGGAGAGAGAGAGAGAGAGAGAGAGAGGGAGAGAGGGGGGAGAGGGGGGAGAGAGGGAGAGAGGGAGGGAGGGAGGGAGGGAGGGAGAGAGAGAGAGAGAGAGAGAGAATAATTTAGTCAAATTTTAAAATACCGTTTCAATTAAATTTAATATACTATATAACATCTATTTGTAAACAAAATTTGGAAACTTTATCCATCTCTTTTTTACAACAGTGGACATACTTTTTTCTTTCATATTGAATTGTTTTTTTTTAATCTTAAATCCTATTATAAGTAGAATATATAATTACCATTCATTTTTAGTTACACTACTGCAATAACATTCAATTGTTTTTTAATCAAGCGAAAATATCTTTTACCTGCGTGGAATTTAAATCCGGATACATGGAAACAATTTCTTCCTGGAGGCTGTTTGAAGTGATATAATCCTTCGGCGTAATAGTTGCCTTTGTCAGTATTAAACCTTTCAATAAAATACATAAAATTGTCCCAAACATAATTTGCATTTTTCATAAACGTTTGCACTCAATCGGTTTCCGATGAATCTTCAATTGGTTGTTTTTCTCACTCTACAAGTTCTGATGTGTTAATCCAATTGATATTAATTCATATATATACATATATTTCCGTTAAATTCATATATATATATACATATATTTTCATTAAATTCCTTTAAAAAACTCAGTTTTAACGAATCGCAAGTTATTATCTTTTAATATTATGTTTTTAGATTTCTCTTTACGGTCGCGATTACAGTATATATTTTAAGATTAAATTAGAGAATTCTTAGTAAGTAAATAGTTTCTATTTTTGATGTAGGAGAACAAATGACAATGCAAAATGATACATACTCATTGGAATGTATCGCGAATATAAGAATATAATTATTATCAGCTTTTCGTTTTCATTAATATTATAGTAGAAAAACATCGATAAAAAGATAACCATTATCAAATTACAAACGATTAAAGAAGTTATAGAATTATAGATTTTGTAACATTTTCAGTCATATTCAAGCACACGCAGCGTGTATTCGAATTCACTTAAATATTTACTATATCTTTGATTTTATTAAATGTATAATTATGACGATTCGTTCGTACGATTGTGTTATTATATACAATTGTGTTACTACGTATGCTTTTCAAAATCCACTATTTATACACAATTTTTTGTAATATTCATATGATGCAGTTTGAATCAAGCGTGAAGTAACGCGGTAGTGTGTTTCGCTAGCAATCACAATAGTAACTGGCTTCGAATGATCAATCTGTTGCCATGACATCTTATTAGCTTCATTCCGTTTGTAATTTCTTTTTCTCCACTCGCGGAGATACTCGCGTTATTTCAAAAAGAATTAAAATCTTTAAAAATTGTTTGACAAAAAAGTTATATGTGTAAAACTAAAATAGTTCTATCTATAAATAAAAATAATTATATGTATATATAATTGTTTAATAAATTTTATTATAAACTTTTTATATTAATTTATATCTGAGTATCTTCTCTTTAGCATAAGAGGCACGTTTACTATATAAAAAAATATTCTGATTATAAGAAAAGTAATAATGGATTTAAAATAGTAATTTATACGTTTTCTGTAACATTCATGTAATGCAGAATCAATAGCGTAGCGTTTTTAGTATAAATCTAGTAGTTCTAGTATAAATAAATATAAATTTCCAATAGCATAAATAACTAAAATAATTGTACGAGTTATTATTATTGTTATTTGCATCGAATAACCTTTTAATATAATAACGTATATAATATAATTTTACCTAATATTAACTTAACATAATATACTTAATATAATATATAATATAATATAATATAATATAAAAAATTTATAATATTAATTATTATTTTAATTGTACTATTGTAATTTTATATACGATGTGCAGATCTTATATAATATATAAAATACAAAAATACACATGTTGAATATCTAATAAGTAAACGTTTTTAAAACCATACTTAACAAAACATATTTTTCACGTTTCTAATATAGACAAAATAAAAACTAATTTTTGTTAATTTCAAATTATATATACATATATACATATATATACATACATACATACATATATATATATATATATGTATGTATGTGTGTGTGTATATATATATATATATATATATATATATATATATATATATATATGTATAATTATTACGAAAACTATATTAATTTCTATTATAACACAGTACCAAATCATCTAAAAGTACTACTAAAACTGGACATTTTTTTGTCACAGACATCTATTACTGACATCGTTAAGTCAACGAAAAGATGGCTAAAAGTCGTCTCATCCGAATTCAGTGACTTTTTAGTCTTGTCCATTTGTTAACTAAAAGATGACTTGATTCATTCTATATAGATTATCGAAATTCGATAGTAGAAATACTTCAATACACACAATAAATGGACTAATTCTCTAATTTATCCGCCTAATTTCTAATAATCTGTTTAATATTCTGAATCGCAATAAGTAATCCAGATTATTAAATTATATAAATAAATATATATAAAAGGAATCCAGATTATTAAATTATATAAATAAATATATATAAAAGGAATCCAGATTATTAAATTATATAAATAAATATATATAAATAAATTATTTTAAATTCAATTTGTCAGAAATTAAACTGATAAACAGTAATGTCAGGAAAAAGATGCGGCTCACATGCATACAATGCGCAGCACACGTATGTGGCTCTCTCTGATTGATGCGTGCGAGCAGTATCCTCTTTCTGGCATTACTGCTCGTAAAAGGCAAAAATATGTTTCAAATTTTATATTAATTACTAACTCTTTATATACATTTCGTAATAAATATTAAATACGAGAAAAGTCAAGAGTGACTTGCCGCGTAGCGGCAAGCGAAGATACACGTGCCACATACTATTATGTCTCTTTTATGTCATCTTTTTCGACAATGCGAAAAGATATCTTCATAGACATCTTTTCGCTTTGTCAAAAAGATAACTTAAAAAAAACATCTTTTCGTTATCTTTTAGTATAATATGCTATGTGAGGTGGTATTGTTTGTATGTATTGCTATGTTTATATGCATTTGCTCGATGACATTTGAGCAGTAAAGTTTAGAAATTTTTCCCGATGTGTGGCCGTAAAGTAATATTCTCTATTCTCTAGGAGTAGTTTAGATTTATTTATATTGCGATATTTTGCAATATTTTGCGATATTTATGGGCGCAGTGTAATATTAATTATGTACGGATAGTATAGATTTAATTACAATGCTATATTTTGCGATATTTTGCGATATCTTGGGGTGCGGAGTATTATTTTGTATTTAGAGGTAGTTTAGGTTTATTTATATTGCGATATTTTGCAATATATGTGGTGCAGTGTAATATTAATTACCTACGGATAGTATAGGTTTAATTACAATGCGATATTTTGCGATATTTTGCGATATCTTGGAGCGCAAAGTATTATTCTGTATCTAGGGGTAGTTTAGATTTATTTATATTCCGATATTTTGCGATATTTTGTGCAGTTTTATATTCTCTAAAGAAAATATCTAAAATAGTGCTGCGAAATGCTTCGTATGTTAATTAATTGAAAAATTAATAATCGTTTAATTAATCTATAAATTCGAAAACTTTTACAATTTAATATTTTCATATATACGTATATGTTATAACACGTAAAATATTTTGACAATGAATTATCAGTAACACGGTGTTCGACTTTGACAATATAAACAATATAAACAATAGCGCAATTTTGTTTATATGTCACGGCTTCGTTATGATTCGCACGGTGACACTCGAGCAATAAAGTAATGGTTCGAAACGCTTCGCATATTATCAAATATTTTTTCTAAATACGGTTTTAATTAGTATCAAAACATAATTTGATATAATTATTAATAATTATAAAATAATTAACTTATGATAAACGACATGAAACTGTATCGCAACGATAAATCTTTATTGAATCACAATCATTAATTACTGCGAATAAAAATTGAAAAAGGGAACATAAAAGCAGGGGATAAAGAAATTAATTTTATTATGATCTTTCGATTATTAATACTTATTATAATAATTTATCTAACGATACTTATTAAAATTAAATAAATTTCGACCAATGCTTTAAATTTTCTTAATCGGCAATTATTCATAGAACATTTCAACGACGCTTTATTACTTACGATCATTCGCACAGACATAACCTTGAACAATAAAGTAGTGATGTTTCATGTATTATCATATTCTCTCTCTACATAGTCAACCTTGGTGATATAAACAGTATCGCGGTAATGTTTTTGACTTACGATCATTCCCTCAGTGGCCTTCGAGCATTGAGGTAGTGATGTGAAATGTTCCATATATTATCAAATTCTTTTTCTAACAATTATTTTGAACATTGCTTTATATAATAGATTTTCTATCTTTTATATTTTTATTTATCGTTTATATTTGTAAATTAAAATTTATCTAGTATATTACAAAATTAATTATAATATTATATATAAAATTATATATAATATAATATAACCCTCCCATGGGGTACATCTTGTCGCGTTGGGAGGGCTTAGTACCTGGATGGTGCCTTGAGATTTATCTCAAATTTTCCAATTTATGATAAATCTTAAGGTGCCTAAATGGGAAGCTAAGTACCCTTTTGCGTCGTCGGTCAACGTGTCGCGGACGGCAAGCCCTTCGTCAACGCGTCTCGTTTTCGCGTCGTCGGGTTTTCGCGGAACTTTTGGACTTTTTCATATAAAATCCCAATTTCATTTATTGTCACGAGTCTCTACTTCCGATGCCAATTAACTGGGATGTTCGAGTTTGTACACGTTGCTCGGCAACGTACACTCTTGCTTCGTGCTTCGTCAAGTGATTCGACCCGAATTAGTTAGAACTCGATTGCTCGGAATGGTCGTCAATGGGTCCCTTCTCTTTGCTCGTCTACAGCCACGTACTGCGTGTGTTAACCCTGTCGAGGAGTCGAGTGGATTCTTTTAGGCATAATTTTCGCTCGGTAAAAGGAGTTGCCTCCCCATTTTTTAAATTGCTAAATGTAAACATTTAAAAAATGTGGATATCCTCTTCTGCCGTCCATCAGCCTGGTGTAGCATATAGCAACCGCGGGAGGCATAATATGTCTGGGCGGAGTACCTGAAACCATGCTTAGCGGGTCCAGGTTCGATACGAGATAGGATAATTATACGCGAGAAAGAGTTGGTGAACTTCATTTTCCTCTATTTTCGTCAATCGGTTCGTCTTCTTTCCGGTTTGAGCTTAATTCTTGCTCGTTGTTTCGTTGCATTCCCGATCTATTGACTGAAGTGGATTCTCGTAAATGAAATGGGATTTTCGCTTGTACCGAAACCGGGAGTGCCGTTAAAGGTATATATAGTAAGTATATACATCGCGCGATCAAATATAAAATTTTTAATCGCATCGAAATAGTGCGGGAGTGCCGTTAGGTATCGCGTGTAAAATAACGAAAATAGCGATATAAAAATATCGCTCGCGAGTGCGGGAGTGTCGTTAAAAGTATCGCGCGCAAACAACATGAGAGGAGGAAGAGGCCTGAGAGAGGCGTCTTGCATCGGCGGAGCAACCTGATAGTGAATATTTATTATTTGTATATCAATTGGTATAAATTGTACAGATAATAATTCGGTCTTATTATTGAAATGAATTAAAGAGAATAAAGAAAAAGATTTTTATAAAAATCATATAAAATTTTCTATTTAAAAAACCGTCTCAAAAATTTATATAATTTTTCCATACGTGTTTATCTCTGCTTATTATTTTACACATCGGATATAAAATTCCAAACAATAAAAATTTTTTGAAATATTGATTGCATTTTGTCAACATTATTATAAATGAATTTTATATTTGTATGTTACAGACAACTAGCTTCGATAACAACAACTCCGCTGTTGCGTATCCGATGCGCAGTGCCGGTGAGTGAATAAAACTTTAATTTAACTTTAAGGTAATGGATTTGTAGACATTGTAGATGTAGTTGTAGATGTAAATTGTAGATTGTAGATTGTAGTAAATTCGTTGCCTTAAAATGGATGAGCTAGGATAGATTAAATTAAATAACTATTAATAAATTCTTTCGAAATGCTTTGCATCTATTGCGAAAATCTATTGAAGTATTAATTTAAAAAAAAGGATCAAGAAAAGAAAATTTTTTTGTAAAGATTTTGTCTAATTTATTAAATAAAAAGCACGCATTAATAATTTTATTAATTTTTGATGCTACTTTATTTTTATAACGCGCACTTATTTTATTCTACTTTCTTATAGCTCATCCATCGTAGAATTTGTTGTAGATATTGTTTTTAAACTTTACTTTAACTTAATATAAAGCCAAATTATTAGTTAAATAATTTGTAATACTATATGATAAATATACACACATTAATTATACAGGGTGTCAATTAAGTCCCGAGACGGCTGAATATTTTCTCATGTAAGGTATTTTTGAAAAAGGTCAAGGTCATTTCTGAAGTAATTTTCAACGAGGAATTCAACGGTGATCTTCAATTTGACCTTGAGCTTGACCTTCAAGGTTATTTGAAGGTCAAAGTGTTTTTTTTAAATAGGAACCCCTATTTTTGATTGTATATTCTTATAGCTGACCTCGAGAGCTTTCCAAAACACTATAATAAAATATTTTTCCCTCAAGCATTTATCGAGTTATGATGCTTCAAATCATTTCTTAATTTTACATAAACCGTAAAATATCTTGTAAAATATTCACTTTTCGATTATTTTACCTTAATACTTTTATGTACAAAATAATGAGAGGAATCAATTGGCGTAAAGAAAACATATAGTTGTTTTTAAGAAAAAATATGGAATTGTTAATTGCAAATTACATATTTTTTCTTAAAAACAACTATATGTTTTCTTTACGCCAATTGATTCCTCTCATTATTTTGTACATAAAAGTATTAAGGTAAAATAATCGAAAAGTGAATATTTTACAAGATATTTTACGGTTTATGTAAAATTAAGAAATGATTTGAAGCATCATAACTCGATAAATGCTTGAGGGAAAAATATTTTATTATAGTGTTTTGGAAAGCTCTCGAGGTCAGCTATAAGAATATACAATCAAAAATAGGGGTTCCTATTTAAAAAAAACACTTTGACCTTCAAATAACCTTGAAGGTCAAGCTCAAGGTCAAATTGAAGGTCACCGTTGAATTCCTCGTTGAAAATTACTTCAGAAATGACCTTGACCTTTTTCAAAAATACCTTACATGAGAAAATATTCAGCTGTCCCGGGACTTAATTGACACCCTGTATATTTTATTATAAAATATAATTTATAGAAATTTGTAGTAATTTGGCTTTATTTCAGTTAAAATGAAGTTGTATTCAATATTAAACGAGAGATTGTGAAATCGAACGATCGTTACTAAATGAGCGTAAATATTTCACGCTCTTTTGCCGATAATTATCTGGCAAAGGAAGGAGTAATTATTTCTTTCTTTGATCTCTGATTAAAGATTGAGAAAGAAAGTGGCCAGGATCAACGAAAGGTAGGTTCAACTGGCCTGAAGAGTACGGTTAGGGCACGCAGTTAAGGCACGCGGTTAGGGCACGCAGTTAGGGCACGTGATTAATATATATATATATATATATATATATATATATATATATATATATATATACCGGGTGTTTCAGACCACCCGTACACCCCATTTTAAAGCAAAGGAAGTGGTTATTTTGAAAAATGTTTCAGACAAAAGTTGTTGAAGATAAAGTAATGCATTACATGGGTAAATTTGATTGACCTTGGGTGGCGTCGTGAAGGTCATGTCAAGGTCGACTTGAATTTTTTAAATGGGAACCCCTATTTTTCATTGCATATTCTTGTAGCTTATCTCGAGAGCTTTCCAAAACACTATAATTAAGTACCTTTTTATTAAGTACTTTTTGAGTTATAAGGCTTGAAATAATTTCTTAATTTTATATAAACCATAAAATATCTAGTAAACCATTCATTTTTCGATTATCTTACCTTCATACTTTTATGTACAAAATAATGAGAGGAATCAATTGGTGTAAAGAAAACACATAGTTGTTTCTAAGAAAAAATATGGAATTGTTAATTGCAAATTACATATTTTTTCTTAGAAACAACTATGTGTTTTCTTTACACCAATTGATTCCTCTCATTATTTTGTACATAAAAGTATGAAGGTAAGATAATCGAAAAATGAATGGTTTACTAGATATTTTATGGTTTATGTAAAATTAAGAAATTATTTCAAGCCTTATAACTCAAAAAGTACTTAATAAAAAGGTACTTAATTATAGTGTTTTGGAAAGCTCTCGAGATAAGCTACAAGAATATGCAATGAAAAATAGGGGTTCCCATTTAAAAAATTCAAGTCGACCTTGACATGACCTTCACGACGCCACCCAAGGTCAATCAAATTTACCCATGTAATGCATTACTTTATCTTCAACAACTTTTGTCTGAAACATTTTTCAAAATAACCACTTCCTTTGCTTTAAAATGGGGTGTACGGGTGGTCTGAAACACCCGGTATATATATACAGGGTGGGGCATTTATCTTGAGACAAGATAATATCTCGATTGGAGTCGATTATTTTGAAAAAAGTTTTAGACAAAAGTTGTATGGTTTCAAGGGGAACATAAGATGGTGTTATTAGTTTGATCTTGAAGAGCCACCTGAAGGACACGCGAAGGTCAGCTCGAACTTTTTAAATGGGACACCCTATATGCTTTTGCATATTCATGTAGCTCATCTCAAGAGCTTTCCAAAACACTATAATTAAGTTAATTTTCATTAAGTACTTTCCAAGTTATGAGGCTTGAAATCATTTTTTAATTTTACATAAACCGTAAAATATCTTGTAAAATATTCATTTTTCGATTATTTTACCTTAATACTTTTATATACAAAATAATGAGAGGAATCAATTGGTGTAAAGAAAAGACATAGTTATTTTTAAGAAAAAATATGTAATTGTTAATTGCAAATTACATTTTTTTTTTCGAAACAACTATGAGTTTTCTTTACACCAATTGATTTTTCTCATTATTTTGTACATAAAAGTATTAAGGTAAAATAATCGAAAAATGAATATTTTACAAGATATTTTACGGTTTATGTAAAATTAAAAAATGATTTCAAGCCTCATAACTTGGAAAGTACTTAATGAAAACTAACTTAATTATAGTGTTTTGGAAAGCTCTTGAGATGAGCTACAAGAATATGCAAAAGCATATAGGGTGTCCCATTTAAAAAGTTGGAGCTGACCTTCGCGTGTCCTTCAGGTGGCTCTTCAAGATCAAACTAATGACACCATTTTATGTCCTCCTTGAAACCATACAACTTTTGTCTAAAACTTTTTTCAAAATAATCGACTCCAATCGAGATATTATCTTGTCTCAAGATAAATGCCCCACCCTGTATATATATATATATATATATATATACACACATGATTAGATGAGGTGATGATTCAAGGTAGGTTCCTCAAATCTCGAATAATTTTAGTTAATCAGGAAGTAGAATTGTTAAGGCTATTAAGTAAAATCATTAGAATTCTTCTATTGATATTAGGGTTGTTAGGGCTCTTAAGATCATTAGAATTCTGTAATAGTAGGATTGTTAAAGCTATTAAAATTATTAGAATCCTTTAATAATAGGATTGTTAGGGCTATTAAGAAAGATTCATTCTTTCTTTTAATATTCCAATAATCCTAGAGGTAAATTAAAATTATTTTAATTAAGTTGAATTTATTTCTAAAAACGTTGTTAAAATAAATATAACATGTTTTAAAAATAAAAATGTGTTAAAAGTGAAATTTAAATTATTAAAATTATCTTCAGGAATGTTTAAGAATTGCATAATTATTAATGTTTAAGAAATCTTAACATGTTATATTTTATTTTAAAACTTAAAATATGTGTATTAAATCAAATATAATATTTAATCCAAATGTTAATGCTATCAATATCAAATTATTATATCGATGTTATTAAATATAATATTTGAATAAATGGAATTATTATTATTTGATATTGATAGCATCATAAATTTGTAAATTGTAAATTGTAAATTATAAATAGTTATAATTTACAATTATTTATTATTTATTATTATAAATAATTATAATTGTATTTTAATTAAAATCTAACATTGATATTTTAATTGTAAAGTACAATACAATTATGACTATAATTATATTATATAAAATTGTATTTACGATTGTAAATTCTTATGTAAATTACACGAAAAATTATCAAAAGTATAATTACACGAAAAATTATCAAAAGTATAATGATTACATAATAGTAATTAATATAATAGTAATTCATTAAATTAAAGTATTTGTTTCTATAGTATATATTTTTGGAATATTTATGAAAGAGTAACTGTTTGTATTTTCATGTCAAAGAGTCATTAATAAATTAGGAAAATTTTTATATAAAATGTAAAAATTCGATGCTAAATTAATGATTAAACATAAGCATTATAAAATTTGACGGACGCCTTCGTTACAGAATCGCGAGTCAATTATTATAAATTTAATGATATGCTTTCTGTTAGCTTTATTTATTTATAAATTCCATATCGCGCGAAACTGAATATTTTTAAAGTAAATTATTAAAGTATGATTGCAAAAATACCGTGTTCTTTCCGCGTTCTCTTCGCGTCCTTATACAAGATTATCATTTTAACAAAAGAATTTTATCGCTGTCCCTCTCGTCAAATAATATTCCTAAATATTGTTAATTAAATATAAAAGAATGTCGAATAAGAGAGTGAAGATTCAATGTGATAAGTCAACGATTAAATATTAGCCTCACAAAATTTAACGATCACCTTCGATATTATAGAATCGCGAGTTAATTATTATGAATTTAATAATTTGTTTTTTCAGTTATATTTGTATTTACGAACTTTTTTTTTCGTATCGGAAAATATTCATAAATAAATTAATAAATTACCGTTGCGAAAACATCGTGTTTTTCTCGCGTTCTTTTTCGCGTACTTAGACGAGATTGTCGTTTTAATAAAAGAGTTATCGTTATTTCTTCGGTTAAATAAACGTTAATGGAAATTGCGTGGCTCGTACCGCCGAGGAGTCGAAATGATTTTTATCATGGAGAATTATTTCTCATCGGTTCTTGTAAGAATTCCATTCGCGAACTCTAGTTCGGTGCCCTTGAAAATTAGGAATTTTTATTGTAAGATTGGAACTAATCCCAGGTTTTCCTAGCAATTTTCAAAAGCAATGATTTTGGTAGTAATTTAACGACGAACGCCATACGCTTCTTTAACGTCGAATTAATTTAAATAATATATATTTAGATGAGAGAAATGTATCTTTTCTTGTCTTCGTTAAAAATGTTCCATCATTATTAGGATTGTTATTATTATTGTCTATATAATTCCAGAAAGATTTAATAGTAGATTAAATATGGATATAGCGTTGTGTATAAATTTTTATTTTTCAAGTAATTTCAGATTGTAATTAATTTTTTATTAATTTTTTGATAAAAATGATTTACGAACGAATATATTTTTAATTAATATAATTTGTCTCTTTTGAAAAATTATTTCTAGGTACTGGGGATATTAACATTAATTTTTAGTTTCTTTTAAGAAATTATTTGCAGGTATTGGACATCCATCGCCATTTTGAAATATTAGTTTTTAGGTATATACCATTTTATATATATGTATAATAAAATACATGCACAAATTCACGTATACAAAATATTTTTATAATTTTTAATAATGTTACATATTATATTGGGTTGTCCGGAAAGTCCGTGCGGATTTTTAAGCAAAATTCGAATGAAAAAATTTTGTTGTTAAAAGTTATTTCATTCTGTGATATATGCACCATTATTTTGCACAATACTTTTCCATCTTTCGGGTAATTTCATAATTCCTCTCTCATAGAAGTCTTGGGTTTTTTCGGCGAAGAAGCTGTCCAAGTAGTTTTTGAGGAGTTGCAAAGAAGCAAAGTTCAAACCATTAATTGAGTTTTGTAGCGACCGAAATAAATGAAAATCCGAGGGTGCAATGTCGGGGGAATACGGTGGATGAGGCAAAACATCCCAGCCAAACGCCAATAATTTTTGGCGAGTCTGCAAACTTGCATGAGGTCTGGCGTTATCATGATGAAAAACGACGCCTTTCCTATTGATCAATTCCGGACACTTTTTGGCGATTTCTATCTTCAATTTATCCAACTGTGAACAGTACTTGTCCGAATCGATGGTTTCGTTGTCCGATAGTAGCTCATAATATACTATCCCCTTCCAATTCCACCAAATGCAAAGCATTACCTTTTTCGGATGTAAGCCTGCCTTCGAAGTGGTTAATGGCGGTTCACCTCGCTTGCTCCACGACCTTTTACGCTCGACATTATTATAAATTATCCACTTTTCGTCGCCTGTTATGATGCGTTTTAAAAATGAATCGTATTCATTGCGTTTGTATAGCAAATCGCTGATGGAAATGCGGTCAATACGATTTTTCTCAGTTAAGTCGTGCGGCACCCAAACATCAAGCTTTTTTACCATCTGGAGCTTGTTTAAATGTTCGGAAACAGTTGATTTGCCAATGTTTAACCTCGCTGCGATTTCCCGAACTGTGATCTGCCGCTCGGAATCGATTAAAGCTGTTATTTGGTCGACATCAGTGGTGACTGGCCGACCAGAGCGAGGAGCATCTTCAATATTCATTTCTCCTGAACGAAATTTAGCAAACCACTTCTGACACATGCGATCACTTACGGCATCTTCCCCGTATACGGCACATATTTTTTTTCGAGTTTGTGTCGCGTTCTTTCCTTTACGGAAATAAAAAAGCATTATGCATCGAAAAAACACGTTATTTCCTTCCATCTCTAAACTAATGTCAAGTAAAAAGTTTTTAATTTATTGGGATAATTAATATCACTAAGTATGCGTTGAAATGTCACTAATCAAAACACGAAAGCATTTGACATATCACATCGACATAAACTTGTAAAATTCGCCTTTGAACGACATCTATTGAGAAATCCGCACGAACTTTCCAGACAACCCAATATATACCCGAAATTATACATGAATATTACATAAAATGTGCGAGTACTTAAAAATTTCGAGACAAATCGAATGGGTACCCTTATATCAGTAAGATATTGATTAAAAGAAAAAAAAATTATTAATTTAAACGTTATAAGAAGAAGAACCCAGAGAATTAATCCAGAATTAATTGTTTAAAATTATCTGATTTATTTTATTTTGCACACTGTTCGAATTGAAATTTTTTAAATCTTGCTGATATCGGGTTCGATTCGTCTCGCGTGCGCGAACCCCAAATTATGTGTTCGCACATTTAACACAAACTTCAATAATGCATGTATTTTATAAATATAATCGTTCGAAATCACATTTCAATAAATAGATCGTTATATCCATTTAATTTTCAATAAAGAAATATATTTCTTAATAAATGGAAGAACTTGATTTCTGATGTGTATATCAATTTCGCGAATTAAAGATAATGACGAGGAATAATTGTCGTAGATTTATTACTGAAATCATTGCTATTGGGAATAGTACGGAAGATCCAGGATTCGTTCCTTCCTAGTGAAGTTCCCGACATTCAATGGATCACTTAATTTTTCTTCGTAAATTGATCTTGCGAAATCTGATGTAGAAACAAGATATTAATAGTTCTCCATTTTTTAAATTGCTCCTTTTTTTACCAAATATTACTGGTATATCACTCGCGTATCTGCAATTTAATATTTTGAATATTATCGATTTATTTATTCGTTACGTTTTATCGCGAATTTTAAATTTGTTTTATAAAAATTCGCAAGTAAATTGGTCGGTGAATTATATGTATATTTGCAAACATCACAGACCTCAAATTGTCGAAATATCTTTGATTTTCTATATTTAAATAATAATAATTATATCGCTCTTGTGTCTATTGAGAGCTACGGTTATTATATCATAAAAATTATACATATCTTGATCAAGTATTCCGCATATTATCGACTTATTTATTCGCGTTTTCTCGCGAATTTTAAATCGCGATTTATCTTATAATTTATTATCTTATAATTTAATCGTCGACTTATACAATGAAACTTTGTCTATCTTTCCACGTCTAAATATTGTTTGTAATAGTTCGCCCAAAACGCGTTAGTAGTGCAAATATTTTTTTCTATAATTTAGAAGACGATCGGTAACTTTATTAATGACTTTTAATCGCGATTGTTTTACATTATTTAAATCTTATTAAGCTATTACATCAACTATTAGAGGAATTTTGATAAAATCGTTCGATCCGTTATTCTCTATTATAAACGTGGCTAAACGAGATTTTTTAATGATATTTTAAACTTTATAAAGCTTATTTTATCTTATTTAGTTAATCATGCGCAAGATGGGATATGTATTTTATTTTCGATCGCGAAATTCGTATAAAGTCGAATATTGGTCGCAAATAAATGGAACAAAATTTTATATTCATAAACAATACGGACCACAAATGTTTATCAAAATATCTTTGTGTATCATCATTCGTATGGTAATAATTATGTCGTGCGCGTATCTATTGATGAGTCCGATTATGATATTATAAAAATTATGCGTATCTCGTAACCGAATATTCGATTATTGTCGATTTATTTATTCGTCGCGTTTTCTCGCGAATTTTAAATCGCGATTTATTTTATAATTTAATCTTTGATTTATGAAGCTTGTTTTATCTTTACGCGTTTTGAATATTTTTTTGATGGTATACACCAATAATGCAAATACTTTCTTCTACAATCGAAGAAACGATCAATAATTTTATTAATGACTCTTTTGATCATGATTATTTACATTTATATAAAACTAATTAAATTCTATTATTGTATGTCGATTATTAATAATAAAAATTGCGTAATTAATTACTACAAATCAGTCTTGTCACCTATGTAAACATTTTTAATAAATTTTATATTATACGTATACTTTGGAGAGACACTTTCGTGTAATTCTGTGTAATAAATTTTATTTTGTATTAAGTTTCAAATTATAGTTTATATTAAATTTGTATTACATTTTGTAATATATATTTGTAATGTACATTGTATATTATATATGCTGCATTAAATTGTATAATATATTTTGAAATATATATATATATATATGTATATATATATATGTATATATATATATATATATATATATATATATATGTACATGTATATTTGTAATGAAATTATTTTTATGTTACATAATTTAATATTTTTTAATGTGTACTTTATGTAATTGCAAATTAATTATAAATTACGTTGTAAATATTATAATTATGTAATATATATATATATATATATATATATATATATATAATATTCTCTGTTTGGAAACTTTGCTTTGAAAGAAAATAAAAATAAAATTTAAAAAAAATTTTCCTCAATGTATCTCCACCTTAACAAAGGCATTTGTCGGGTGAGGAGGTTTCAGTATTCTCATGAACCTGAGAGCTATGCCGGCGATAACATACGCCGATATTCATATAGAATATAGACTATTCTTATATTTACAGTGGCACACACATACATATAGGTAAATAATTTATAAAAATTATTTTTATTATTTATTATATTTATATATTACTTTCAAAACAAATGAATTAATTGTTTTATAAATAATCAATTAAAGAATCTATAAATATATTAAAATTTTTCTATAATTTAATATTCCGCGTGTAAATTATATATGCATAGAATATTTCGGAACAGTAACGCGTTATTGTTTATATATTACGGTCTCGTTGTCATGTGTGCGTATGTATGTGTGTGTGTAGAGAGAGAAAGAAAGAGAGAACCACAAAATTTTATTTAAAAAATTAAAATTAAGAATTTATTTATATTTATATAGACAAGCATCTTGCTATATAGTACTGGTGTTACCGGCATTTCGCCATTTGCACGTAGCACGGAACAAAACCAGAAATTGTGCACTATATGTTACCCTCTGAGAACATTCGTGGCTTCGTAGTTCACATTTTTAACGTTCACAGAGGACATATCGCTTTCAGGAATGATCTAAAAGTTTCCGAGCAAAGTCGAAAATTGTCAAGGTACGATCGAAAATCTTATTTATAAAGTACAGTAACGTTCAATTGACCAATCAGGATAAAAGGACCACAAATTTCTTTGTTCTGATTGGTCACTTAAATATCACTCTACAATAGGATCTTCAAATGTCAACGCAGTGTCCATGAACGTAAGAAATACTGAACAGAGCATAAAGTATTCTTTTAGACGAGGGGAGTGAAATCTGAGGGGTAAGGGGTTTATTGTCGTGGCCATCTTAGATGCATCAGATTTAGCGTCTATTTTCATGTCGCACGGACGTAAATCGAATAAAATATGAGAGATTCCGTGAAATCATCTATCATCTGAAATCGCTGTGTTATTCCGAATCATTTTTGAATATTAAGAAATTCAAAACTATCACACTCCATGAAATTAATATCCGTCGCCATCTTATATGCCTCATATTCCGTTGCAGTAGACATTTCTTTCCCCTCACCCTTTGAGCTTCACCCCCGCAGCAATACACTCTGTCCAGTATTTCTTACGTCCATGGTATGTTACCACGGAAATTTCCCCATGAGCTGTTCTTTAGATAAATCTAGTAATATTCGTAATAACATTTTTTCTCTTCGAAGAAATGAGATTTTTCCATGAATTTATTTTTTAATATATTCTTCATAGAATTATCTAGCGTGTCACAGAGTCGGATTTTGCATCTTTGATTTTGGCTCTTAAAAATTTATAATAAATAAAATACACGGACGATACCTAACTGTACCTGATCCGCGAGTAGCTGCATAGTTCCGCACGCAACTTGAACATTTTTTTTATTATTTTTCCAAAAAATGACTCTGTGGTGCGGTAGAAATGATTTTGCTGATTACAAATATCATAATTTTAATACAATTCTCTTTGTATTTTGGCTAAAATAATGTTATTACGAATTGATAGTTCCCGACTCTCCGCGGGACATCTCCACTGTCTCTCCTGTCGACCCTTAAGCTGTATATTGTAAGAGATAAAATGTAATGTTTACAGGACAAGAAATTGTAAGAGAATGAAAAAGTAGTTGTGTTTACAAAATAAAAAGCGTTGTTAACAAATTTCTATAAATCAATAAAACAGCGAAACATGTAAAATAAAATGTTGCAAAATTTAGTTAAAATGAAATTTAGTTAAATAAGAAATCTTCTTTATCAGCAAAGTTGCCACATCTTTATTTCGCGCACTCCGTTTTGGTCAACACTGACATCAAAGGTGCCGACAGGGAGTTGCGTTACTGTATATACTGGGCACAGACATCTATACTATATACTAGACCGCTAACTTGCGTCAGAGAGAAGACTGAGAGGGGTCACGCTGCCCTTTTTCAGGGAATGCTTTTTCCCCGCCATAAAGTGGCGCTAACTGGATTCATTTTACGGCCGGCGGTACTACGTGGCCGGATCCACTTTTCGCTGCCACGGTAAAACGATCGATTGGTTCATGTTCGTGCTAGATCCATAATTGTGAATCTCAAAAGTACGAAACATATCATACATTTATTAATTTTTATTGCATATTATTAACAGCGCGTGATCTTTTTTCACTTTAGCATATATTATGAAGTAATATATGTATATGTATATGCGTGTATAATATATATAAAATTAAAATGCTTATTTTATTTCACATAAAATTTAATGTTTCAATAATTTCAATAAAAGTATTTTAATAAAATATATATGTGTATATTACTCCAATAATAAATATTATCAAAATGAAAAAAAGATCATACGCAATAACGTTTCGTACTTTATTTTGAGATTCACAATAATTAAAGAATCTAGCACGAACATACGGTTGTTTTATACACTTATATATATATGTATATGTATATGTACCAATAAAATATGACATATATATACTATACACACACATATATATATATACAGATCGGTTACTTTGAGGACAAAATCTTATATATTCTGATTACTTTGGGGACAAGTGTTTACTTTGAGGACTGTCCTCATTATTTTATATACAAAATGATTACTTTGAGAACTGTCCCCAAAATAAAGGTATATAAGCAAGGATTACTTTGGGAACTTACTTAGTGGATTACGTTCAATTGGACATATTACCTATTAACCAGTTAAACACAGGGCTCTCTAATTAGTCAATTGGTGCTAGTTACTTTAAGAATTGGTTCATATAAGTGATTATGTTCAATCGCATCGAATTGTAATAAAAAATAAATTCCTCTCCTATTTGGCAAAAAAATCATATGCACATCAAGTGTTAATGTTTAATTTGTTTAACTTTTGCACTTGGGCATCGAAAAAAAATTAAGATATATAAAATCCATCTATGTTTCTTTCTTTTTTATATTTATTCATATATGTATATGTACGTGTATATGTATATGCAGATCAGTTACTATAAGTACAAAATCTTGTATATTCTGATTACTTTGGACACAAGTTTACTTTTAGGATCCTATTATTTTATATACAAAATGATTACTTTCAGGACTGTCATATATATATATATATATATATATATATATATATATATGTCCCATTTTAAAAGTTCCACCCTCATAACTTTTTTAATTTTGATTGTAGAAAAAAATGATTCAGATTCAATCGTTTACATCAGTTCTGGGATTTACTTGCAACTTTCGGCCAGATTTCTTAGCTTACGCCTACTGTTCCCCTCTTACTGCTCGCTCCTTAGCGACCGCGCCGCCGGACGCTCGTAACTAAGGAGTGATCAGGAACGTGCGCGTTACAAATGTTATGTGACAATTTATCTAAGTTCTCTTTATTGTTTATTAATAATAAAAATAAGTATTCTATTATTAATTACGTATATGTTCTGTAATAATTTAAAATATTTGTGTTTTAAATCGTAATTACAATAAGAGAATTTAGATAGATAGATTGCCACATTACATTTGTGACGCACACGTTCCTGAGCGCTTCTTAGTTACGAGCGGCGCGAGCGGTAAGGGGAAAACAGTAGGCGTAAGCTAAGAAATTCGGCCGAAAGTTGCAAGTAAATCCCAGCACTGGTTTACATTATAAACGAATATATCTCCAGTAAAAATGTTAAATCGTAGACATTATACAATTAAATATTAAATCTGCTTGATTACGATCCGCGCACGCCAAGTTTTCATAATTTATTTCAATTTAAAGATTGTGCGATTTAAAACTTGCGTATAACGTTTTTTTTTTTAAATTATATACATTATATAAAAAATGTTTTAGAAATGAAAAGAATCCTAATTCTAATTTAGTGTTGATTTTAAATATTTTAAAAATCAAGTTTCTCTGAATAAATATAAAATACGTTTTAATTTTTTAGGGAGAATTTATGTATAATATTTCTACAATGTAAAATTGATTTCATGGCAAATATTATATCAAATTTACAAATTGCTCTTAAGTACTTGACTAATGGTAATTATTGATTTCCTACTTAGTTTTGATATTTCATTTTTTTATATTTTTTATGATAATTATTTGTAAAGGTATTGTATTTTTGAAAAATGATTTTGTAAGGGAAAATTATTATAAATTATTTTTAAAGACTTTTTTCATTAAACATTTTGTTGCATATAAGGTAGAATATTTTTATGTACTTGGCGTATTTTTTTAACCTTTGTACGTTTTTTTTAGAGAGATATCACATCTTTTTGTAAAATGTTATATTTTTTCTACAAATTAATTTTTGAGGAAAAATTTTTGTAAATTATTTTTAGGGACATTTTTTAATTAAACGTTTTGTTGCATACAAAGCGAAATTTTTTTTATGTACTTGGTGTATTTTTTTTATCTTCGCAAGTTTTTTTAGAGGGACTTCACATTTTTTTGTCAAATTTTATGTACTTTCTGTAAATTATTTTTTGAGAAAAATATTAGTAAATTATTTTTAGGAATAATTTTTTTATTTTTAAAAATTGTTATTATACGCTTAATTAGTCTTTCTACAAGTCATAACTAATAGTACAGGTTTCATATTTTTGTGGTGCACCGTTTCTGAAATATTAGATTCCATCCTTAAGGGGTAGTTTTTAAAAATTGTTATATACGCTTAATTAGTCTTTCTGCAAGTCATAACTAACAGCACAGATTTAATATTTTTGTGGTGCACCGTTTCTGAAATATTAGATTTCACTCCCAAGGGGTGGTTTTTAAAAATTATTATTATATGCTAAATTATATTAAGTACAGCATAAATTTCTTAGTTCCGATTAGTCAATCAAACGTTTTCAACATCGTTTTTCAGCTTTTAGCGTCAAGACGAACACAGCTTTAAGGTGATCTTGAAAATAAGAACAAATTGAATATCATTCAAATCAATCATATTAAGTCTGTACTAAACTATACATTGAATATTGAAGCTTAAAAATTGAAATTTGACTAATCAAAACAAAAAACCTATTTCTTTGTCTTGATTAGTCAAACAATTTTCAATTTTCAATTTTAATCTTTAACGCATAATCTGATACAGGCTTTAGGCTAGTGACACATACAAAAATGTAAGCAGTAAGACGTAAACAGTAAGCAAATCGATTTTATTCACTTATAAGCCGAATCTACAATTCATATTAAGTGTAGTAAACTTTAAGCTATAAGAAATTTATCAATCACAATTAAATGTGAGAGAAATAATCGAGTATGATTGGTTAATTTCTTACGGCTTAAGGCTTACTACGTTTATTGTAAATCCGGCTTTATTGCTGGGTTACTGCTCTATTACTTGATGTGACTGTGGCTCTTAATTAAAAACGAAAGTTTCTTAACATTCAACAAAATGTTTTAGATAAATATTGTTTCTGAAGTGAAAAAAAGTTATGATTTATTTAATATTGGGAGATATACAGGGTGAGCCATTTTAATTTATCCACCCCAATAACTTTTTTATATTTGAATGTACAACAAAATGTTTCAAATAAAAGTTGCTTGACTTCAAGGAGGACAGAAGATGGGTGGCAAAAATTTGATCTTAGATAGTCATTTGAAAGTCGCATAAAGGTTACCTTCAATTTCTTAAATGGAATCCCCTATTTTTCATTACATATTCTTGTAGCTTATCTCGAGAGCTATCCAAAACACTATAATTAAGTACCTTTTCATTAAGTACTTTTTGAGTTATAAGGCTTGAAATAATTTCTTAATTTTACATAAACCTTAAAATATCTAGTAAACCATTCATTTTTCGATTATCTTATCTTGATACTTTTATGTACAAAATAATAAGAGGAATCAATTGGTGTAAAGAAAACACATAGTTGTTTCTAAGAAAAAATATGTAATTTGCAATTAACAATTCCATATATTTTTTTAAAAACAACTGTATATTTTCTTTACACCAATTGATTCCTCTCATTATTTTGTATATAAAAGTATTAAGGTAAGAAATCGAAAAATGAATGGTTAGGTTAGGTTATTTTAACGTTTATGTAAAATTAAGAAATTATTTCAAGCCTTATAACTCAAAAAGTACTTAATGAAAAGGTACTTAATTATAGTGTTTTGGATAGCTCTCGAGATAAGCTACAAGAATATGTAATGAAAAATAGGGGATTCCATTTAAGAAATTGAAGGTAACCTTTATGCGACTTTCAAATGACTATCTAAGATCAAATTTTTGCCACCCATCTTCTGTCCTCCTTGAAGTCAAGCAACTTTTATTTGAAACATTTTGTTGTACATTCAAATATAAAAAAGTTATTGGGGTGGATAAATTAAAATGGCTCATCCTGTATATTAAATTTATACTCTTAAATTTGATATTTTCTAACTCGACAAGTTTTCATTAAAATAGAATAACTTTTTAAAAACATTACGACGTTAGCTATAAGAATATGCAATAAAAGATATCTATTATATTGTAGATATCCATTAAAAATATGCAATAAGGGTATCCATTTAAGATTTCTACAGGGTGTCCGTCGATTTTCGACCTAAATGAAATAAATAAGTAGATTGGCTCGAATTAAGAAGGAATGACCCGTATTGTTTTGGGATTGTCGCAATAATTAACGAAATATTAAATAAAAAAGATCGGCCAATCTGCGTGAGTAAAAGCGCGCGGCGACGAGAGTCGTCCCACCGTAATCCGATACTACGAGCGCGGCGAAGCGGTGGCGGATCGCTCTCCGAGACATGATGGTGGTTTGCGATATATCGCAATACCGCGCCGAAAAGTGACCCGTCCCCCCTTTTCGTGGCGAGAAAATGATGCGCTATCATTTCCACACCACCTTGCGGTAGATAGCATGGTGCGCTTTTTTTATAGTGGTTTCCCCCATAGGCCTATTCCACTCTCAATTTAAAAACTATTCAAAATGCCATTTACTATACGCTGAATATATCGTAAATGTAAAAAATTAATGGACAGTACCTTTACAAAAATTGATTCGTGGTTGAAAATCTCTCGATAAAATGTATTGCACACGTTGATAATGTGATACGATGATAAAATTCTTCAAGAATCCTTTCTTCATCTCGTACACGAAGACGCACTGCTGGACCAGTTATCCCGATATTATGCACGACACTCAGTTTCACATAATTATTGCACAACACGTAAAATTGTACATCCACTTGGTTTTCGTGCACGCCCGAGAAATGATTCCATGTAAAATTGCGGCCGCACGATAAGTATTTTCTCCTGCTTGTCCGTATGCCACAATCATATATTCCTGCAGAGTACACTTCATTTTCACTGTTAATTTACTACGCAAACACAAGATTTTTATTAAAACGTCTTAGCTCTCGCACACTGTTACCAGACTGCGTACGCCAGCAGCAGCTGACAGCTGAGCGGACTGTGAGTGTAATCATAGTGCGCAGGCGTCGAACTCACACGTATGCTTACACTCACATGTCCGCTCAGCTGTCAGCTGTAGTTGCGTGCTGCTGGCGTACGCAGTCTAGTAACAGCGTGCGAGAGCTAAGACGTTTAAAAAGAAAATCTTGTGTTTGCGTAATAAATTAACAGAGAAAATGAAGTGTACTCTGCAGGAATATACGGATATGATTGTGGCATACGGACTAGCGGGAGAAAATACTTATCGTGCGGCCGCAATTTACATGGAATCATTTCTCGGGCGTGCACGAAAACCAAGTGGCCGTACAATTTTACGTGTTGTGCAATAATTATGTGAAACTGAGTGTCGTGCATAATATCGGGATAACTGGTCCAGCAGTGCGTCTTCGTGTACGAGATGAAGAAAGGATTCTTAAAGAATTTTATCATCGTATCACATTATCAACGTGTGCAATACATTTTATCGAGGGATTTTCAACCACGAATCAATTTTTGTAAAGATACTGTCCATTAATTTTTTACATTTACGATATATTCAGCGTATAGTAAATGGCATTTTGAATAGTTTTTAAATTGAGAGTGGAATAGGCCTATGGGGGAAACTACTATAAAAAAAGCGCACCATGCTATCTACCGCAAGGTGGTGTGGAAATAATAGCGCATCATTTTCTCGCCACGAAAAGGGGGGACGGGTCATTTTTCGGCGCGGTATTGCGATATATCGCAAATCACCATCATGTCTCGGAGAGCGACCCGCCCACCGCTTCGCCGCGCTCGTAGTATCGGATTACGGTGGAACGACTCTCGTCGCCGCGCGCTTTTACTCACGCAGATTGGCCGATCTTTTTTATTTAATATTTCGTTAATTATTGCGACAATCCCAAAACAATACGGGTCATTCCTTTTTAATTCGAGCCAATCTACTTATTTATTTCATTTAGGTCGAAAATCGACGGACATCCTGTATATTGATCTTGATGTAAAGTTTTGAAAGTCATTCTGAGATCAAATAACCTCCATCAGTTAATATATCTTATTGAATCTTAAAAGTTATCTTCTTCCTAAAAAAATTTTAATTTTTGAGATATTTGATCGTTACAGAATTTTTAGCGCTCATTGTGTGTTTGTGTGTGTGTGTGTGTGTGCGTGCGTGCGTGCGTGCGTGCGCTCGCGCGCGCGCGCGTGTGTGTGAACATGATTTGATATGTGTGAATGTGATATGATGTTATGTGTCTAATAAATATAACTCATATAGCATATACAGGGTGTTTCATTTTAATTTCCGCAGGCAAATATTTCGGAAAATAATGAAAAGTCAAAAAAATGTTTCAGACAAAAGTTGTATGGTTTCTAGGGGGATATAAGATGGTGCCATTGGTTTGACCTTGACGAGTCATTTAAAGGTCACGTGAAAGTCACTTCAATTTTTTTAAATGGAACACCCTATATATTTTTGCATATTCTTGTCATTCATCTCAAGAGCTTTTCAAAACACTATAATTAAGTTAGTTTTCATTAAGTACTTTCCAAATTATGAGGCTTGAAATTATTTCTTAATTTTACATAAACCGTAAAATATTCATTTTTTAAATCTTATATTAATACTTTTATGTACAAAATAATAAGAAAAATCAATTGGTGTAAAGAAAGAAAACACAGAGTTGTTTCAACGAAAAAATATGTAATTGTTAATTGCAAATTACATATTTTTTCTTAAAAATAACTATGTGTTTTCTTTACACCAATTTGATTCCTCTCATTATTTTGTACATAAAAGTATTAAGATAAAATAATCGAAAAATGAAACATTTTTTCGATTTTTCATTATTTTCCGAAATATTTGCCTGGGGAAATTAAAATGAGACACCCTGTATATGAGTATATGTGAGTATATATATATATATATATATCTTATGTATTAATTTTTTTATTCTTAATCTTTATATACGTATTTAGGATGTTCGGTAATTGGTATGCACACCTGTGTGCAGGAAGGTTTTTTCTTACTGCACGCATAAACTCGGGCGGATCGCCCAATTTTTTTAAATAAATTTTATTATTGCGAAGATTGCAAAATGATAGAGACTTTTTTATTCGATTTAATCCGTTTTTAGCTGCATACGACGGATGGAGCGATTGACTTTGGACATTCTGTATAACGATTATTTTGAGGACAATTTTCAAACGCAATGATTATTTCTGGAACACAACTAAATATGTATTATAATACATATGTATTATATATGTATCGTTGTATCGCTCAAAGCAAAACAAAGTAAAATACTTTTTTTATTATTAGTTCTTTATATAATACTATATACATATACTAGTATTTTACATTCAGAAAATCAATCTGTGTAATTTCGATTTTCTTTCATAATTTCGATTCTCTTGTATTCACTTTATTGACATAAGAACAGAGATATTCGCCTAGGGCAATTAAAATAGGGCATCCTGTATAAAAATAATATTAAAATAATTATATTAATTATTTAGTAAAATTTAATTAAATTAATTAAAGTTATTAATAATGGGACAACCTGTATATAAATTGTATTAAAATTGTATAATATAAATAAATTGTATATAATTAAATATATTAAAATAATGATTTTATTCTTATGTCAATAAAGTGAATGCATAGAAAAGAATCGAAATCATACAGATTGATTTTTTGGATGTAAAATATAGTATTATATAAGGAATTAATAATAGAAAAAAATTTTTTATATTTTGTTTCACGTTGATCACGTAGCCTCGTAATATGTACAGTAAATCTCGTTTGCTTACAAGTAACATCAAATGTCACTCCGATTTTTTTGAAACTGTGCACACACATATAGAACTTCAAAAAATATTTGACCCGTGCTTTTTATTCTTACTTATAAAACGTTTTAATGATAGAAACTATTCTCGAAATAGACCTTTTCAACCTCATGTATAGTAACTTTTTAGTTATGATACCTAATAATAGATACCTAATAATAGATATATGTACAGATAAATATATAGTGATTACTTCGGGGATTTTAGATGCATATTGATTATTTTGAGGACTTTAGATGTATATTGATTACTTTAAGGACTTTAGATGTATATTGATTACTTTAAGGTATTTTATATTCTGGTTATAAACTTATTCTAATTGTAAGTATGATTTAAAAAAAAGACATTATTTACGATACAATTGGTATAAAAATGATACATCAATAAAATTACATATATAATTACATAAATAAAAAAATTTTCTTATACATAAAACAATTTCTAGTCACAGCATATTTTAACATTAATTTTTATTTCATTAATGTGAATGACCAATCGTTTTAACCAAAGAGGAGAAATGCTTTCTTCTTAAATCTGTAAAGAATTTGGATCACTTTTTCAAATAAATAAAATTTATTTAAACAAATTAAATCATTTGATGAAAGTAATAATGTTAAAATGTTGTTATCACTAGAAATTGTTTTATATATAAGATATAATTTTTTTTATTTATATAATTATTTTTTATCGCCAAGTGTATCATAAATAATATGTCTTTTTTTAATCATATTTACAATTAGAATAAGTTTATAATCAGAACATAAAATACCTCAAAGTAATCAATATATATCTAAAGTCCCCAAAGTAATCAATATACATCTATAGTCCCCAAAGTAATCACTATATACTTATCTTTACGTATATCTATTATTAGGTATCATACATTGAATATAATTAAAATACACACATCAATAGCTAATCACGCATCGTATACAACTGTTATTTTAATTGAAAAAAAAAAGTCCTCAAAGTAATCGATTTGTGTATATATATATATATATATATATATATATATATATGTACATATATAGTGTACGCGGGAGTATGTGAACAAGCGAGAAGGTAATAAGAGGGAGCAAAATGGCAGTAAGAGTGAGCGAGATAGGAATAGAACGAGCAACGAAGACTCGAAAACCGAGTTTTTCTTGCAATCTGGCATACTATTTCTTTCTCGCTTCTGTTATTGTTTCACTCGCTCTTACGTACTCATATACTGTCATATTCATCTCATTATCAAGCCTGCCAAGCGACCGATGACAAATTGTGAGAAATAAATAAATTAATCATTTTAAGATATATTTATAAGGGTATGCGAGTAATTTTAATGGTGAAACGGTCCGCCTTTCTCGACGCTCCGGAACGGCTCGTCGGATAGCCAGGATTCGAGCGAAGGGGGGGAAATAAATCAACTTGTGTGAACATTTTCTTAAAACTATTACGTGTGTTTATTGAATGAATGAATTATGTACAAGGTGTGTATGTGAAAGTATAAATGTCGGTGTATGTATGCTAACGTTTAAATGTCGCAGTGTATATGCTAAAGTATGAATGTCGGCATGTTTGTAATTAACTAGGAAAGATAATATCCGGTGTACGAATCGGAACGGTAGGTCTTGCGCGGGTAAGAAATATACAACGGGCGCACGGGAGAAAACTAGTATTGGACGGTCACAGAAACACGGACTTAATCTAAACGGAAACGAGACGGGTATTCGGGACGGACACGGAACCTAGGACTAGGGTTGTACCGTCGATGGGGCTGGTTTGTCAGTACGGCGCAGAGTTGCCGACGACACCCCGTGCAGTCGGGCGTTTGCCTCGACTGAGACTGTGTACAGGAAAACCGGAGTTACCCGGTGGATCGAACGACAAGTCGTCTCGGACTGGAGCCGGAAAATCGGAGACACCCGGTGGATCGAGGAACACCTCGACCGGCACGGGTACAGGAGCCGGAGTTGTCCGGCGGGAGTCGAGAGACACTTCGACCGGGACTGGACGGGAGCCGGAGTCACTCGGCGGCGGATCGAGGAACACCTCGATCTGGAGCGGTTTCGGGAAGCCGGAGACACCCGGCGGATCGAGGAACGCCTCGACCGGGATGGGATGACCGACACCGGAGACACCTGGTCGAGCCGAGGAGCACCTCGGCCCGGGCGAGATCTGGTCAGGATCTGGCCTCGATGCACTGGTCGTGCCGGCTCTTATATCGGCCGGAGATTTCCCTTACCTGGCGAATCACTCAGGTGGGGCACGACTGCGAAATTTCGCGAATATTCGGACAGAGCGAGAGAGAGCGAGACAGCAAGCGCAAAGCGGTGAGAGCAAGCAAGAAAGCGAGCGTGCGAGCGAGAGAGCGTGCGAGCATGCATGGTTGCGAGCGAGATCAGTGTTGTGAGACGGGCCGGGTTTTTTCGCGCATGCGCGGCTATGTTGACTGTTAGGTTAGTATTTACAGGTACGTATCTAGTATCTGCAGAAGGTTAGTGCGACGTGAATGCTGAAAGTTTTGGCGGGCTTAACGTGCAATAGAGGAAAAGAGAAATTGGATAGTTGTTGGTGAGTAAATATTAAAATGGATTATAATAATAATAGTAGTAATAGTAGTAGTAGTAGTATTGGAAAAGGAGTTGTTAAAAAACGTAAAATTAGAAATTTTCAACATTCTTGGCTAGATGAAGATATTTTTAAAGGATGGTTAACTCCTCATCCTGTAGAGAATATATCCATAAAATAATTTAAAAAATAATATTTTCTCTTAAATTATAAAAACTTTTGCAAAATTATAAATGGATGACCAACGTGGTACTATGGTACACCTTTTTATGTATAAAGATACTTCATTGATATTACGTTCGCCGCGCATGCGTGAAAAAACCCGGCCCGTCTCACAACACTGAGCGAGATAACAGGTATACCTAAAAAAATTACCTTTTCAAAAAAAGGTAAAAAAAAGAAGTCGAGTCATCTCAGTAGTAGAACATTATTGTATAAAACTATTTTACAAAAAATTATTTTAATAAAAAATTGCTGTATTAAAAAAAATTGTGTAGAATAGTTGTCATAATTATCTACAAAAATTAATGATATATTTAAATAGAAAATTACGTCGAGAATAAAAGAGTGCGATTTTATTTTATGTTTATCAACAGTGTGTGTGTGTGTGTGTGTGTGTATGTGTGTGTTAGATGTGATTGACTGCTGATAAATAATTAGATGAAGAAAAATTATGTTTATATTTTCGTCGAAAGTTATTACATCTTTGTCGTAAAAGTCAGAATCCCGATTTCTTCAACGATGAACAGTTGATTCATGTAGCTCATAATTTAAAAAATTTTAATTATTAAAAAACTCGACGCTGCTGAATAATATACAAATAAATTTGGCAGCGTCGAGTTTTTTAATAATTAAAATTTTTTAAATTATGAGCTACATAAATCTGTTCTGCTACATAAAACTGTTCATCGTTGAAGAAATCGGGATTCTGACTTTTACGACAAAGATGTAATAACTTTCGACGAAAATATAAACATAATTTTTCTTCATCTAATTATTTATCAGCAGTCAATCACATCTAACACACACATACACACACACACACACACACACACACACACACACACACACACACTGTTGATAAACATAAAATAAAATCGCACTCTTTTATTCTCGACGTAATTTTCTATTTAAATATATCATTAATTTTTGTAGATAATTATGACAACTATTCTACACAATTTTTTTTAATACAGCAATTTTTTATTAAAATAATTTTTTGTAAAATAGTTTTATACAAAATATGTTCTACTACTGAGATGACTCAACTTCTTTTTTTTACCTTTTTTTGAAAAGGTAATTTTTTTAGAATATTACTAATTTTTGTAGACAATTAAGAAATAACTATTTTGCACATTAACTTTGTTTAATGTAAGATTTTTATAGTTTAAATACTGTGTATGATATGTTTCGTACTTTTGAGATCCACAATTATAGATCTAGCACGGACATGAACCAATCGGTCGTTTTACCGTGGCAGTGAAAAGTGGATCCAGCCACGTAGTACCGCCGGCCGTAAAATGAATCCAGTTAGCGCCACTTTATGGCGGGGAAAAAGCGTTTCCCGAAAAAAGGCTGCGGACCCCTCTCAGTCTTCTCTCTGCTTGCGTATAAATACATGTCCACGAAATTTATGTACTAAATTGTCACGTATGCGTAACGTTGGTGGACAGCAGTCACGTTTGTGATTGGTTCATTTTATGTACAATATACATAAGTATGTAATTTGTGTATAAACTTACAGTTGAATAAAAGTTATTTTTAAGTAATATATAATCTTCTTCGTTTTTAATTAAAATTTATTACAGCCTTTAAACATAAAATATATCAAAATATATTTAAGAGGTATATGATATAATTAAAATCAACATTAAAAATATATATAGAAGATTAAAAATATATAAAAATTAAAAATATATGTATATAACATTTATATATATATTTATATTTATTTTATTACAAAATTAAAAGTTTATAATGTAAAAAGTACAAGTTTTAAAGTGAAAACTTAAATATTAGCTGGCTACAAGTGTCCACCATATTAGTTTTCCACCAATATTACACATGCGCGACCGCCATATTACATGGTTTCAGGGACACAGTTTATGTACAAAATCATGAGAGTTAGCGATCTAGTTATAAGTATAGATATCTGTGATACTGGGCCTGTTCTTTTTATTTGCACTGCTGCACTAGTGCAATTAGTGCAATTAGTTAGAGTGAAAAAAAGTATATTTGTCCCTTTCCATTTACTGCAAAAGTGCCGACACTGTACCAATCGAAAGCTGTATATACATGGTACTCCTGTATTGCCAGTTCAGTAGGAGGAATGAGCGAAAATATTACGGTGCAGACGATACCTTCTCTCTAGCACTTTCGCGCATGCGTCAAATATATATATATATATGGCATATATATATTTGACGCATGCGCAAAAGTGCTAAAACAGACTAACTGTGCGGGAGAGAAGGTATCGTTTGCACCGTAATGTTTTCGCTCATTCCTCCTACTGAACTGGCAATATAGAAGTACTATATATATGGTCGAAAGTGTAAAGGCCATTCTACAATGGCCGTAGCATGAGGTTGTAAGGCGTAAGATTCAAGAAATTGACTAATCACAGTCGAGTATTCTCTTAATACTTGACTGTGATTGGCCAATTTCTTGAATCTTACGTCTAACAACCTTATGCTACGGCCATTGAGTATGTTTGCACGGCAACGTTAATCTGGTTTAGTAACAATCGTAGTTATAACTCCCTAAAAGTGATGTTCGTTTACACGTAAGGAGCAATACAAGCAATTACATAGCAATTACATATTTACTTTAACTTATTGGCAGTTTTTGTACACTAGTACTCGTCACTTGATTATTCGTATTTTGGCAATACGATTGTTATAACTCTCGTAGTGTTTACACGTCTTCTTAAAGCTGGATTTGTAAGTCTACTCCTTTTCCTTAGCAGGAGTAGCGTTACTACAACTGGTGTAATAACATCGGCGTAAAGCACGATTCACACGGCATATAACACCGGTAGTTACAACAGCGGTTGTTATTAAACCTTATTAACGTTGCCGTGTAAACATACTCATTGTAGAATGGCCTTAAGCCAGATCTACATTGGTAACGTCGTATCGTAACGTCGCAAGTCGTAAGGGCTCCTGCACACAGAACACGACAACACTTGCCGCGCGGTGAAAGAGTGGATATAATTTGACCACGTTCGAAATGGCCTTCGGCCCCCCCTCCCGCACCCACCCCGCCGATAGGAATGCCCTGGGTAGAAGTGCGCCTTCACCTTCGAAGGTGTTGCAATTGGAGCAAATGTGCACGCATGCGTAGTATATAAAATATAAATTGATGGATGGCTGCAAAAGCATTAAGATCCATGTTGTCATAATACTGTAATGCGCGATTGGTTGGAAGCAAAAAAAAAGCGAAATGCCTCAAGTCCGTTCGTGTCACCAAATGTTGGTGCACATGAACTCATCTGCTCTAACCACCATCTTACCTGTGATCCAAGTACTCTCTGGAGTACATTGGAGCATGCGACGCGAACAAATCTTATATATGTCTATGGAGGCACATGGAGCATGCTCCTAATTGCTCCTTAGAGTATGTTCTATCGCGATGCGAACACCTATTCGCCATATTAGTTCCGGTGACGCGAACGTATTGGAGTGAGTAGGAGTTGGATGTTGGGGCATGCGACGCGAACAAACCTTTAGTCGTAAGCGTAAGGTCGTAAGAAAATTGACCAATCACAGTTGATTATTCTTTTATCGCGGAAAGAATACTCGATTGTGATTTGTCAGGTTTCTTATGACCTTATGGTTACAACTAAGGGCCTATCCAGACAAACTTGCATAGATGCATATGCATAACATAAGACCATATGGACCAATGAGCATCGAGTATTAAATCGCTATATTGACTTACATAACATAATACTCGATGCTCATTGGTCCATATGATCTTATGTTATGCATATGCACCTATGCAAGTTTGTCTGGATAGGCCCTAAGGGTCTCCGCACAAGGTGTTCCGTATCGCATTACGTTACGTTAAGTATAGATCGTAAAGTTAACTCCGTACGTAAACTTAAACTTCAGTGAACGCACAGAAAAAGATATGTCTTTACGTTACGATTTTTTCTGTGCGTTCACTGAAGTTTAAGTTTACGTACGGAGTTAACTTTACGATCTATACTTAATGTAACGTAAAGGTCATTCTACAATGGCCGTAGTATAAGGTTGTAAGGCGTAAGACTCAAGCAATTGACCAATTACAGTCAAGTATTAAGAGAACACTCGACTGTGATGGGTGGCACTCGATTGACCACGTCGCCAATTGGCCAATTCAAAATAGGACTCTCTGATTGGTTAATCGTTGCTGGTTACCTTAGGCACAGGTCGATATAATTGGCTTCTCGCGCCGGTTCGTCATGGAGGGGCGAAGAGATGAGGAGAAATGCTCCCCACTTCTTCGGCATTAAAAAGAGAAAGAAACTCATCTTGCATCTTTTGTCTTTCTTTTCGTATGCTTAACGCTTATACAATGGATGCTCGGTCTATACTTACTATGTCTATGGCTGTGGTCAATCGCAATGTGATCAAACGAGACGCTCCCGACTGTGATTGGTCAATTTTTTGAGTCTTAAGGCCTATCCAGCAAACTTGCATAGGTGCATATGCATAATATAAGACCATATGGACCAATGAGCATCGAGCATTAAATCGCTATATTGACTTACATAACATAATACTCGAAGCTCATTGGTCCATATGGTCTTATGTAGAGAACCTCTAGGAGAGAGAATGGACAACTGATCAAGCTTTTTCATGATTGGCTGGCAGAAAATGTATCAATTTTAGCTATTGCGACGCCAATGCAAAATATGATGACACACAAATAGGACACACATGACACACATATATTAACCTATTTGTGTGTCATCATATTTTGCATTGGCGTCGCAATAGCTAAAATTGATACATTTTCTGCCAGCCAATCATGAAAAAGCTTGATCACATGTCACATGATCAGTTGTCCATTCTCTCTCCTAGAGGTTCTCTAGTCTTATGTTATGCATATGCACCTATGTAAAGGCCGCAGCACACACTCTTGCATAAGCACATAACCATAAGCATAAGGAAATTGATTGGTCCCCAAGTATATGCATAAGAAAATGAACCAATCAATTTTCTTATGCTTATGGTTATGCGCTTATGCAAAAGTGTGTGCTGCGGCCTTAAGTTTGTCTGGATAGGCCCATAGACATATATAATAGACTGCGCCATCCCGTGAGAGGAGCTGACCACCACACTGAAGCGAGAGAGCAATAGTGCGAGTAAGAGTGTCTCCGTCTAATGTGCACGTTGGTGGGGGAAATAAGGAAGAAAGGAGAAGAGAAGAGAAGAATAGCTATCAGCTATGAGTGAGATTTGCAGTTAGCTTGTACTAGTATATTTTAAACATTTAAAAATGGTGAGATTTTGTTGCATATGTAAGGTGGAATATGGAGCTATTGAGGATGTTTCTATTCATACGTAAGTAATATGAAATCTATAATATGTATACTTACGCATTTGCGATTCGAGGTTATGAAAGTTCCTACACATTTGGCATTAATAAATATTTTGTAAAATAATATTATACATTGTTATAAGTTAAATCACATTGAATTCAAAATTATCTTCATTTTTGGAATGTTATGAGAGTTTTTTATCACTTTTGTATAATACTAAGTTTTATTTAATAAGTTGTAAAATTTAAGTTGATATGTTTTTAGTATCCCTAAAAGCAAAGACTTGCAAGTAAAATGGTTTTTAAATATCGGCAGAAATGTTAATAAGTATAGTGGAGTTTGTAGCAGACATTTTGAAGCAAAAGATTTCCAGTATAGAGTTGTTGGAAATATTGTGAAAAGATTTTTAATACCTGAAGCTGTTCCAACTTTATTGTTAACTAATTGGTATACTTTAATTTAAAATTATAATTATAAATATTTCCTGTTTATGATTGTGCCTTTTTAATTATTAAAATATGTAATATTCCAGCAAAAATATATTGAATAATGACACAGAAGTAATAACTAGCTCAAATCAAACAACGCTTTTGTTAGCAAAAACTAATGATGAAACATCAGTTTTGTTACATTCACATCGTCAATTACAAGCTAAAAAGTAAAGTTTATTTTTATTATATTATTAACTCCTTTTTAATGTAAAATAATAATAATAATAATATTTTCAAGGGATAATTCACATACAACCTTGGCAGATGTCACAAATATTAATTTACAAGATTTTTCATATTCTTCTGTTAAAGCCGCTGAGATTGAAAATGTTAAAGTGACTGTATCTGTTGAAATGTAAGATTTTAAAATTGTTATAATTATCAAAATAATGTATCCTTAAAATAATGCACATGTCAATTAATAAAATTTGAATTTATAGCAAAGACAACATTGAGCAATTAAGTTTAAGTAATATACATGATATTGACAATGGAAATACAAATAATGCAATCACCGAACATAAATTTCATTCAGAAATTGTGAATGATAATTGCAATGAACCGAATATGCCTATTGATTCAGAATGTAATAATAATATGAAGCAGAAAACTGGATTGAAAAGGTTTGATTACCAATATTGATGCTATTATTTGCAGTATGACGAGTATTCTCAAATCACTTTTATCAATAAAAGTGATTTGAGACTACTGACCTATGTCTTGTACAAAGTACTTTAAATTTATATTGCTATGTTTTTCTCCATCAGGAAATCAAATGAACCAATGAAGAATGCTAAACGTATATACAATCCTCGGTATATCGGAGATCTACGAAAACAAGACTTTACAAGTGAAACCAGTTGGAGAATTGTTCATGAGCATGTTAAAACATGTAAATCTCGATGCAGGGTTTTTAATAAAAAAATAAAACGTCGAAACGAGAAAATAGAAAATTTCAAATCATTATTGAATCACTTAAAAAAGAATAGCTTGTTATCGAATCTTTAACGATGAACTTGTCAGTATTGTTGAATTTGAACACGATTACATGGGCAGTTATGGGTGGTCATGGAGTGAATACAGCCATGAAATCGTAACATACATTGCTGGTTTCATTGTGAAAAGGATCAAAAAATCAATTAAATGTGAGTTATGTCTTGATCAATTAGAGAATGACTCTACTTCTTCAAAGCTGATAACTTTGAAAAATAGAGTAACAAAAAATAAGGAAACTGCTAATTCTCTGTCTAAAATAAAAGGGTTAATATTACCAAGCGATGACGTAATTATTATTTGTAAAACTGCGGAAAAAGTGTTAAGAAGTACACCAAATGTATTCTGTACAAAAAATGTGCTTGGAAAATTAATGATACATGCCAAAAAACTTTTGCTTCCTTTCAATATTTTTTCAAAAATGGATATGTTTCTTGAAGAAACGATTTTCGATAATCATAAACTAAATTTAATTAATCAAATTTTGAATAAATATTTTAAAATCCGTCTTCATCACGAAGCTAAATCTTCACAAGATTTAGTGCAACGCGTTAGAACTTTCCATAATCGAATGGTTTTATTTAAAAATCAATAAAGACAAAGATGACAAAAAATATATAGATGTATATGTTTTTATTTTAATTTATTAATTTTATTTAAATAAAATGTATCGTTCTTGTTAAAAAAAGTATTTCTTTAAAATTACCTTTATTATCAGTTCAATTATATTTATATAGACCTCTATATTATATACTCTATATTATATATAATATATAAATATATTTTATGTTCTATTATATTAAAGATATAAAATGTAAATGTATTACTTTATAAACAATGTATTTTTATCGGTAAGTTTAATTATAATAAACAATTTTACATTAAAAAAAAATTTTTTTGGTCGACGAGACTTGAACTGTCATCATCCGCGTTCTGTTACGACGTTGCCTTTCTCCTTCACTCGTTTTCTCCCCACTCTTAACAGAGAACGAGAGAGAGAGCATTACTCGTGCAATGTCTCTGTCCTTCAGTGTGGTGGTCAGCTCCTCTCACGGGATGGCGCAGTCTATTATATATGTCTATGGATAGGCCCTTATGCCTTACAATCTTATGCTACGGCCATTGTAGAATGGCCTTAATGCGATACGGAACACCTTGTGTGGAAGCCCTAAAGCCGGATCTACATTGATCATATCATAACGTCGCAAGTCGTAAATCGTAAGCAAATTGACCAACGACAGTCGATTATTTCAAAAATAATCAACCATGATTGGTCAATTTGCCTACGACTTGCGACGTTATGGTACTACCAATGTAGATCCGGCTTTAAATTTTTGTACGTGCAAAGGCCTTAATGTGTGCATATATGTGATATATGAGTAAACAGCATTATAAATTATTTTATAAATTATAAATTATTGTTTATTATTTTTTAAATGGTTTTTATAGTTTATTCAAGGACGAAAAGTCTTTAAACAATGGCTGCTTCTACTGATGTTGCTACAGTATGTAAATTATATATCAGTTGATTTATAATGAAATATAACCTTAAAAATCAGAGTAGTATAAAAATCTTTAAAAAGAACACAAATTATATTAATTAAAAAATATACTTATGTTTCAACCATGATATTATAGATTCATTAATTATTTGTCGAAAAAAATTGCAATGCATCATAATCATAATTATCAATTACAATAGTAATAATATATATTACTGCAAGTATGATAAATAATACACACATTACTATATCATTTTTTTTAGATTAGAGCACAAAGATATTTAAATGAGCCACTAATAGAACGATGTAGAAATTTAGCTATATTGATAGACGAGTCAAGTACTACTGAACTGCAGCTTGTTTTTCCTCTACTAATAGATTCCTTATTTGGAATAGTAGATAATATTGGATGGAATCTGCACAGTATTACACTTAAAAAAAATCCACAAGAATATGAAGCATTATGCAACTTTCTTAATCCACAAGGACCAATGTTTTCTTTATGTTACAAATTACTTCCAGACTGTTATCTGAAATACAATTTTCCAATATCATATCTTCCAGTATGTCTAAAAATTTATGCAGCATATATATAAATAAATAAATAAATAAATATATATATATATATATATATTAATATTATAAATTTTACATATATATGATAACTTTATTACTGCTATAAACCTTATTGTTTCATATTTTAGTCAAAAATACGTTCCATGTTGGAAGAAGCAGTAATATCACCATTTTATCTTGATAAAATTAGAGATGACCAAGGAACACGTGTTCCGTCAGCTTTATGTATGAGTATCCTTCACCAAATACTATTATAATGTGTATAATCATTATATTGTGTATCTAATTGTTAATTAAAATTATAATAATGTCTATGATATAACAATGCTTGCTAAAATAAAAGAAATCTTTAATAATATCATAATCCTATATATCAGTGTTTTTTGTTTATTCTTTACTTAATATATTTTATGCTACATTACTGTTGATTTTTCCTTAATGCAGATATATATATCCCTTTGAATATTATATTTTTCATTTTGCATATCATTTGACCAATCCTTGGTTGCAACTGCAACAATCAGAGAATATATGGGCAAATTGGGAAACAGTTTATGTTCAATTAGCACATAATTATTTTGATCATTTCCTTCCAAAGGATAATTCTATCGTCCTACCAATGATTGGACCATACATCAAAAAAACTCCACCAAGAAAATTAACTCAG
Source organism: Camponotus floridanus (assembly GCF_003227725.1). NCBI lineage: Eukaryota > Metazoa > Arthropoda > Insecta > Hymenoptera > Formicidae > Camponotus > Camponotus floridanus. The sequence goes on from NW_020229424.1 coordinate 70,988, forward strand.
TCACCAGAATTCAGAAGGTATGGGTTAGTTATTTATTTTATTTTAAGAAATAAGTTATATAAATTAAAACAGTAAATATATTACATTTATATATCTTAAATTTTAATCAGAGACTGTCAGAGATTGCAAACTCCAAGACTTCTCAAGACGTCTATATTATCACCAGGAACGACAACCCCTGGATCAGGAGTACCGCAACAACAATATTTATCGCTAGTATGGAGAAGCGAGACTATAGTACAAGTTTTTCTCGATTTTTGGTTGGAATATACAGAGGACACCCAATTAACTTCTCAATTAAATACATCTTACTTAACAATACCGCTACGAGTAAGTTTTCTATGCACAATTAACAAACACAGAGTATATAGTATGTAAAAATACATATAGTATGTGAAAATAAATATAAAAATATATTAAAAAATATTTCCGCAATAAAAGTATTAATAATTTTTATCATTTATAATTGATTTAATTATTTTAATTTGATTATAGCTTCTAAAAGTAACATCTAATTTTAGCACAGCATACATTCTGGTGAACATGTACGCCTTGTAAGAGGGTTTATAAAAACTCTGCATGAATTTACGAATAGTGCAACAGGTGATAAGAGCGCTATGGATGAATTGAAGAGGTATTAAAATATTGTAATATATTTATATAGTATATAATATATTCATATAATATATAGTATACATATATATTTTATAATAATCCTTTATCTTATATAACTTCTTTAATACTATTATTTTATTTTTATTTGTCAGAATAATTCTTCCTTCAGTTCAAGGAAAAATATACACATTTCTGCGAAAAGCAATACATCATTGGCCATTAGATAGTTCATTTAGATTAATATTGGAAGCTTGGTTGAGTTTTATTCAACCATGGAGATACATTCCGGAAATAACATACACTAAAGAAGGGTACATATATATATTGTAAATATTATCAAAATATTCTTGCTAATGCTTTAATATTTTCAGTAAAACAGAGGAAGAAGAAAGAGGTAAAATTCATGATACTGGAAGATGGATTTCTTTTGTTGCCAGTAATTTATTAGCATATACAGCTATATTTCAACAGTTGCTCCCAAGATTTATGAGAATTGATTTGGTAGCACCCAAGAATGCAACAATGTTATTTAGAGTTACAAAGGCATGCATTATTTTTATTGGCAATATATTATTTATTTACTTAAAAAGGTATATTAAAGGTATATTTTTCCATTTTATATTTCATAGGTATTTTCGCAAGCACATTTAGCAAAAATGATATGTGAAATAGAAAGTTGCATGGATGATGTAGGTTTAAGTAAAAGTCGATTAACTACCAATCAATGGACATCGATTGTTAGGCAACAGATTCTCGAACTGGAAGGTCCGACCTATCAGTATGTGCCTATGTTTTCATCAGCTATCACTTCACAGGTATTTTTTATTTTTCATAGATTTCTAGATATTTATTGATTATCAATCTAATATTAGATTAATTTAATATTAAACTGGATACTAATTTGATACTAAATTATTACTAAATTATGGACTAACTTTTTAAATTTTTTATTATAATTTTCTTTGATAGGTTGTATGGTTTTTAAGTACTATTAAACAAGCACATTTAACTGCGACCAGTTTGGTTGAAGCTCTGGAAAATAGAAAGAGAGGAAAGCGCTTCTTGCTGTCTTTATGGGAATTTATTAATTGTGAAGATTATTCCTCAGATGATATCAGTATAGAAGAACGACGACGCGTTCCCCTACTCTTGGCTACCACTCAGCAGCAACTGATAGATATATTTCAAGTAATTAGATTTTTCTTATACTCATAACATAAATCATATATCTATATTAATATAAATATATACACTCGCAATTATTACAGATCAAACTTGAAGACATTCCACAAGTTGCTATAGTGGCGGATCAAGAATATCACGATAGTATTTTATCCACGTCTTTTTGTCATCAATCCCAGGTGTGAAAAATTGATTATGTTCTTGATTGTTTGTTATTTTTAGTAAAATAGAATTTATCAAAACTTCAGCTAATTACAAAAAAATACCATTAATTTTTAGACGGAATCTAGTCTTAACTCGAGTAGACCAGGTACTTTTGTATCATTGCAAGAAGATAGACAAACATGCCGATATATCGAGTATATGGGTGATCCAGAGCTACAGCCAATTCGAACTAATGAGTGTGCTTTTTTCGTTAGAAATTTCTACAAATTATGCTGTTACATTAATCTTAAGGTATTATATATATATATATTTACTTTTAATGCAAAACAAACTGTTCGTCGATCTAAGAACTTACGATTTACAGTATCGACGTGAGATCATTGCACTATACAACAAACAGAGCTTCTTCGGTAATATTTCTCGACAATTACTCATGCCACCTGTTACGGTCGTGAAGTTACCAAAACGTACGCCTAACGGATTTATTAGTGGTTGCGAGGAACGACTGCCACCTCGATTAAGTTTGCGACCTTTAGCCAGTTACACATTTCTTATCAGTATATCATGTGGTATATTTATCGCATGGTTTACCACGTACGTAATTCCATAATCGCTTTTTAAATTATTGTGAATTGAAATACGTTAGGATAACTTCCACATTATTCTACATTTACAATATTTTCTCTTATAGTTATGGTCTTTTTAAATTCCTGGGATTTGTACTTTGGGTGTGGATTATGTATGTAGTCATACGTGCTATGTTACATCATTATTTTCCATAAGATATAAGTTTTTTCAGATCAAATACATTTTCTAGCTGATAATATTTTCAGTTTTTTAAATTACAATAAGATTCTACATAAGTTATTTTAAACAATATTTTTATGAATATATAAATTAAGAGAATAATTATAGGAGAATACATAATTAGGATTTCTGAATATATATAACAATTTTCGATACAGGCGCGCGCGCCCACACATACACACACACACACATTTGTAAATGTTAGTGTGTGTGTGTGTATATATATAAACATACATACATATATACAAAATGTTTCTTCAGGATTCATGGACAAACTGCAACAGGTATTAGGATTCATCAAGACAATCAATTTTTTTTAAATAGTTAGTGTCCGACACATCCTTAAAGAGCTATACATCTCTGGTTGGATCACCTTTGATTTTATTTTCTATTTTCTTGTTTTTCTATTTTTTTTTGAAATTTTATTTAAAGAACGTGGTTAATGTAATTTATTAGATGTTATGCACAGTATACACATCCAATGCTGTCGTGTGGCTAGTTGTTTGCTTCACGGCGATTTAAACAAGAATGCAGTTCTTTGGGAATGCGTCGGAAAAAATTCAGGTTTCTTGAAAAAAGAAATTGGTAAAATCTACCATCAAGATTTATTTCATGAATCTTCAAACATTTTGTATAATATATTTTTAGTAACGTTTGTAAATCATACTCTTAGTTGTGTGTATTTACATTATAATTATTTATAAAGAATATATACCAAATAAAAAATGTTTGTGTTTGTTATAAACAATAGAAAAATATAACATTAAACTCTTCAAGGTCGCCAGTAAATAAAATACAAGAAGTAATTAAAAACGACCACACTGACAAATTTTATTAAAGTGAATCACGACGTTTCGACCATGGTTTTGGTTCTTTTCGAGTGAACTACAAAAAATTATTTCCAGTATTACACAAAAAAATAAATTACATTGATTTTGAAATAAAAAATGAGCGGCAAGTTAAATACATACAATAATTTAGTTAACTATTCTATCGTGAGAAATAAGGAAATCACTTCGTCAAGATTGTCATGTCAACCGTCTCCATCAATACACAGAGAAACTAGACAACCTTTATTAGTCTATCATAAATATTGTTTAAATTTTCAGTGTCCTTTTGTAAGTTGATCGTGTTGTCAAACTTTTTTATAAAAAACATTTCGGCGATTTCTCTCTTTCTCACGTGTTTCTCATTATGTAAAATAACTGGTAATGACCAATCGAAGTCATGATAAATTCAGCTTTATGTTTACTGATAACAGAAAAATTACTTTCGTGCACTTTTATGTTGTTGCGATGTTCTTTTACACGAGTGCTTACATGTCTTTTGTTTGGTCAATATATGACTTGTTACAATTTTTGCAGTCTAATTTGTAAACGACTTCAGTCATGTTATTAGTAGACAGCCTATCTTTACCACGTTTAATTAATGCGTTGAATTTTTTAGGCACATTGTAGACGACATTAAGACCTACATTTTTAAAAACGCGATCAATTTCACTACTCAAGCCCTCCACAAACGGCAAGGAAATGTACGAAGATGTAACTGCATTATCGGATTCATTGTCCATATTCGCGTTATCACGGTGTTTTAAAAAATATAATCTTTTTTGTACATAGCGGTTAATAATATGATTCGGAAAGCAATTGTTGGAAAGAATCTGCTTAACGATATCAATATTTTTGGAATGAAATCGAGTGTCTGCCAATAAAATGGCGTGGTCAACAAGATTGTAAATGGTGTTCATTTTATATTGGAACGGATGTTTAGAATAAAAATTAGTATATTTATTGGAACAGGTGGGTTTCCTATACCAGTCAGTCAAAAGACGACCATCCGAACGGATAACAATCGTGTCAAGAAAACTGATACAAGAATCAGACTCGGTTTCATGCGTAAATGCTAAGCGTTGATGGTAATTATTAAAGGTCGATTTTATCGTTTCAACTTTTGAGCGTGGAACAATGGTAAAAATGTCATCAACATACCTATAATACGTCGGAACATTAAAACTTAGTTGACTTAAGCAATGCGTTTCCAAGTGATCCATCACGATATCTGCCAAAATAGGTGACAGGGGGGAACCCATAGGACTACTAAAAATTTGTTGAATTGTCCATTAAATGAAAAACTAGTGGAGTCGAGAACCGTTTCAATCGCGTATAAGAACTGAGATAAGTTGAATTTTGTGTTAGGGGCAATGTGATTCCAACGTTTAGTGACCGCACTTAAAACTAAATCTTTGGGAATATTAGTGAACAATGCAGTAACATCGAGAGAAATCATTATTTCGTCATCCCTGATAAATTTATCTTTCAAAATGCTGGCAAACGTCCAACCATCCTTAATATGAGATTTAGATTCCAAAATCGAAATCTTTAGTATATCGTGAATGTATTGCGCGACGTTATATAACGGACTACCGATTGCTGACACAATGATTCGTAGTGGAAAACCAGACTTATGAATTTTTGGCAGACCGTAACATCGTGGCAGATTACCATTAGTGGAGTTCAATTTTTTATATGTGGACTCATTAATTAAATCGTTACTGCGCCATGATTTGACAATGGTATTAATTTTATTCGTTAATTTCCTGATCGGATCTTTGTTCAATTTTTTATAAGTGGATTGATCACTCAAAAGAGCCTCCATTTTTTCCACATAATCAATTTTGTTCATGACAACTGTGACCTCACCCTTATCAGCCCCGGTGACAAACAAATCATCATAAAAAAAATAGAAAAATATAAAAAAATATAAATAAGAAATAATATATATATACATTTTGAAAACAATTTAATTGCTTTCTCTTTCTTATTTATATTTACTAGAACATAACATTGCGTTTCATTTTTTCTTCAAAATATTAAATATAAATAAAATAAGAAATCTACTGATTAAAAAAAAATCCATGTGATAGTTGTTAAATGGTACGAACAAAACAACGCGAATTGAAATAATCATCGACATACAGCACTGTGAGGTAAAGTTTTTTCTTGTTTTGAATGGCAAGGAGCGGGGAGATTTCCATTCATGCTGCCATGGTAAGGTGGTATATGCAGTGATGCCAGAACGTATACGCTGGCAACCGGCAACCGTGAGAGGGGAAGGTGGAGACGGTGACGCACACGAGCGAAAGCCATGTACGTGTGAACTCGGCGCTTCGGCTAGCTTCGGATAATAGAAAAGGACAGACTACAATTATTTGTCTTCTTCATATTAAGGCTGTGTTCCAAAATGCACTGCCAGTATTGAAAATCTATAGTGTATGTCACGTAAACTATAGATTTTCAGTATTGGCAGTGAATTTTGGAACGCAGCCTAAGCTGGCAACGGATGGACCACGCTGCTTGCTTGTCGCCATCTCGATACATGCGGCAGCGTTAAATGTTTTCTTTTACAGCTTTTTATATCATATATTTTTTTATAACTGATAAATATATTATACATTTATCAGTTGTAAGAAAATATCAATATATTTTTTTCATATAAAAAGTTAATCGTATAATTCTTATAAATGAATATTGAATACGTATACTATATATACATTAATATAAACGAATTGTGAACATATATATATATATGATTATAAATATATATATAGGAAATATATATATAAATATATATCATATATATATATATATATATATATATATATATATATATATATGGGACGTTTCACGTCAACCGGATCACTTGTCTGCCCAAAATTTGAAGCGACCTACAAAGACGTTCGATAGCTCAAAAAATTAGTCTTTACTAGTACTTTCGAAAGTCATGTGCCCCGTTTTGAAATTCAAAATGGCGGATCCAATATGGCGGCTGAATGGATGAATAATTATTGAATAGCCTACGTAATTCCACAGTATCTCCTTTTTCAAAATTACATTGGCGTTGAAATTGCTTAGAAAGGAGTTTTCAGTGTCTCTGATCACAATCCTAGAGTTGTGTCACTGAAATCCAAAATGGCTGATCCAATATGGCGGCTGAAAGCCTGAAAATTGGAGAAAAATCTACATAATTTAACGTAATCATGTTTTTAAATATTGATTCGGTTTTGAAATGGCTTGGTATTCAGTGTCTGTGATGTTGAATCTGGGTGGGTTCGGTTCTATACCAGTAACTGATGTTTCAAATTTTGAAAGTAGTTAAAAATCTGCAAGGTATATTGTCTTCTCATAAACGTGTGTTCACGTAAACACTTTCAGTTTTCTTTACATTGATGGTATTAAATATTCTTAATAATGAATCATGGCATAGTCTACAATAAAAAATAGGTTTTTATATCTTTTGCTTCAATATTGCACAATAGAAATGATATCCTTCGCAGCAGAATACCTTTTTACTTTCAATACTTTATTTGATGTCGGTATAAATGCGTGGCTCATTTGAATGTTAGTGACAGCTGGAGCTGTAGAAAACCTTTTATTCAAAAATTTTTTTGTCTTTTGATGATGTTCTTTAGAGTAATAAAAGAATTTAATATTTTCAAATTTTCCCTTTGCCCAAGTGAAGAGCCTAGTTGAATTCAATATAGCATTATTCTGATGTACTTGTAAGTTATAACGAGTCGCCTCCCTTTTCAGAGAAGCTCCAAGACCGTCACATGGTCCTTTACCATGTGCTGTAGCATGAAAGTGCCATTCGACTTCTGCGTCGAAATCGTTCTTGTGATTCATTAAATTACTCATTTGGTATCTTTTTTTAAAGTGCTGTTTAGCACCATCAGTAGCGTAAATGATTTTTTTAAATTTTGGACAAATTTTTCTAATTATTGGTATCACATTTTGCTGCATTATACAGGGTGTCCCATTATAAAACATCCAGTCGAATATCTCGAAAACCAAACCCAGGAGAGAAAAATGTTTCAGACAAAAGTTGTTTGGTTTCGAGGGGGCCATAAGATGGTACCATTGGTTTGACCTTGAAGAGTCATTTGAACGTCACGTGAAGGTCACCTCAATCTTTTCAAATGGCAGCTCCTATTTTTTATTACATATTCTTGTAGCTGACCTCGAAAGCTTTCCAAAACGCTATAATAAAATATTTTTTCATAGAGTACTTTTCGAGTTATGAGGCTGGAAATCATTTCTTAATTTTACATAAACCATAATATATCTAGTAAAATATTCATTTTTCGATTATCTTGCCTTAATACTTTTATGTACAAAATAATGAGAGAAATCAATTGGTGTAAAAAAAACACATAGTTGTTTCAAAGAAAAAATATGTAATTGTTAATTGCAAATTATATATTTTTTCTTAAAAATAACTATGTGTTTTCTTTACACCAATCGATTTTTCACATTATTTTGTGCATACAAGTATTAAGGTAAAATAATCGAAAAATGAATATTTCACTAGATATTTTATGATTTATGTAGAATTAAGAAATTATTCAAGCCTCATAACTCGAAAAATACTCGAACGAAAAAATATTTTATTATAGTGTTTTTGGAAAGCGCTCAAGGTCGGCTACAAAAATATCTAATAAAAAATAGGGGGTACCATTTAAAAAAATTGAGGTGATCTTCACGTGATCTTCAAATGACTCTTCAAGGTCAAACCAATGGTACCATCTTATGGCCTCCTCGAAACCAAACAACTTTTGAAACATTTTTCTCTCCTGGGTTTGGTTTTCGAGATATTCGACTGGATGTTTTATAATGGGACACCCTGTATATACAGCAGCTGCGTCATGAATTGTGCTATCTGATAGTAAAATGATGCTTTGATGTTCTAATTGTTCACCAGAACGGTAATAAAACAAAACTGTGAAAACTGTGCATTGATCATTGTTGTAATGAAAACCCTGTGCTGCGTCTTGTAAAACATAGGCTTAATTTTCAGCGAAATCGCACTGAAGTAATACCTCGTCTTCTTGTAAATTTTCCTTCTTATTAGAAATGAATTTTGACTGAGCTTTCGAGATGAAATCGTGAGAAATTAGTTCTTTTAGCTTTTCGCAAAGTTCTTCTACGAAATCTTCGGTTGGAAGACATTCTTGTCTTAAAGTGCATCGATCAGTAGATTGCCATTTACTAAAAATTACTTGCCGAATATTGTTTTGATTCAATATTCCTAACAGAAGATCAGAAAAATTTTCTAGTTTAGGACAATCCTTGCATTGAAGCACATGACAGGTATCTTTAGGTTTATCACAAAGAATGAAACGAATGCAATCATCAGAGTTGTTTAAGATAGTTTTTAAATTTTTGCTGAATGTTTCCAAACCTGCAGCATCGATCATCGCCTTAACATTTTGATGAATAACGCAAACGCATACATTATGTGTTCCTGAAGTACCAGCAAGGACACACCATTTTGGCCGAAGTTCAGCAAATTTGGTCAAACCAATAGGAAATAAAGGATATTTCTTTTTGAAGCAAGTGTGCAGTACTTTAATGTCACTCAATAATAAACGCTTCTGCTTTTTTTCCTTACGATCATCGATACGTACAGTGACAGTCTCCTTTTTGTGCGGCATTATACGACTGTTCTCATCATTTTCGTAAAACTCAATCACTTTGGAAACTGTTTCATCAGGTAAATTCCTTCCTTTTTTTAGTGGCGGTATTGCTAAAACTCCGCTCGATTTTCTAAGATCTTTTGCTTGTTTGACCATTGTATAGGAAGCCTGGAATTCTTCAGCTATTTGACGAATACTGCAACATTCTGGAGCTATTGTGAGTATACTTACTCGGAGGGGATCATTCTCAGGTAAATTTTTAAATTTATGTTTTAAACCTTCCAAAAGATCTTCTAATTGTTGTTCTCTGGACAAACAAATCTTTTTACTTGGAGAATGGTCATTATCATTGAAATCCGAATCTTCAGTGTCCTCACAAAATGAGGAATCCCTTGCCTTTGTCTCATTACACATTTTTCGGCATTGGCTGCAAATTTTTGCGTTCAGACTTAGGTTTGGGAACATTTTAGAGATATTCTCTGAAATGTTCCTCAAACTTTTACCGATATGACCATCCCTTCTTAATGGGTTAGAACATCTATTGGAAGATAACTTTTTTGGCTCATTTGTAGCGTCCTTGCGTTTCTTTTCCATTTTCTCTAATTAATATTTTATAGATTAATTTTTAAAAAGTCTACTAATTAGGAATCCGATACTCAAAGGTAAGGGCAGTCAATTTGAAAAAGACCGTTGAAACCACCACAGTAACTCTCTAAGCAATCTATGGTATTAGTTCATCACCTATCCTGAAAAGGACTGTTGGAGAAGCAACACCAGCTTACTGAACCGCGAAAAAGAAATTTTCACCAACTATCCTGAAAAGGACTGTTGGAGAAGCAACACCAGCTTACTGAACCGCGAAAAAGAAATTTTCACCAACTATCCTGAAAAGGACTGTTGGAGAAGCAACACCAGCTTACTGAACCGCGAAAAAGAAATTTTCACCAACTATCCTGAAAAGGACTGTTGGAGAAGCAACATTTGATTTTAAGAAAGTTAAGAAATTTTCATCAACTTTCTTAAAAGACTGCTGGAGAAAATATAATATTAACAGCTCACTGAGTTACCGATGGGATTGCTCACTAACTACTTTGAAAAAAAAACGTTAGAGTAGTAACCACAGTAACAATTTGATTTTTAAATTAAGTAGTCTTTTTACGGTTTCTGCAACCATATTGGATACGCCGTCTTGAATTTTAGTAATGTAACTCCCAAGTTAAGATTAGCTTTTTACTAATTTTCACACTTTCAGCAGCCATATTGGATCCGCCATTTTAAATTTCAAAACGGGGCACATAACTTTCGAAAGTACTAGTAAAGACTAATTTTTTAAGCTATCGAACGTCTTTGTAGGTCGCTTCAAATTTTGGGCAGACAAGTGATCCGGTTGACGTGAAACGTCCCATATATATATATATATATATATATATATATATATATATATATATATATGAAATTTAATTTAATTCATAAAAATAGAAAAAGTAAAATCATTTTCGACAAACGTGCTCAACACATGTGTTTGTAACATTTGTTTGTATTAATATATATATATATATGTGTGTGTGTGTGTGTGTGTGTGTGTTCTATATATGTGTGTGTATATAGCAGTGTATTGAGCACGTTTGTCGAAAATGGTTTTACTTTTCCTATTTTTATGAATTAAATTAAATTTCATATATATTCCATTAATTTATTGTCTATCCCCTCAGGGTTTACAAGGCGCTTTTGCAGGGAGCGTTCCCGAACCTTTACATCATAATCCCTCCAATTTTCCCGACCTGGCCATTTTGCGACCCATACATTCTAGAACCCTCTCCCTCCCCACGCACCCTTACCTCTTCCTCACATAAAAACCCTCCCCCCTATAACTCCATCTTTCTCCCTCTCTGTGTCTCCCTCCTCTCAGTCCTGCTTCCTCTCGGTCTTTCTCCTTCCTTTCTCCTCCTTTCCACTGCTCCTCCCTTCCTCCTTGCTGTCCTTCTCAGGGCCCTTCCTGCATCTTCCTCCTCCTTCCTCTGTCATCAAGTGCTCTCTCCTTTACAGCTCTTTCCTGTAACATAACTAACCTATTCCTTTGCCCCTCCTCCTCTCTCCTCTACCCTCCTCCCCCCCTCTCTAACCCTCTTCCCCCTTTATCCTCCACCTTTCTCCTCTCCCCCCTTTCCTAACTCTCATCACTTTCTCCCTCCGTTTCCGTCTCCACCTCATCCTCCTTCCATTCGTTCCTTTCTGTGTCCCATCCCCAAGCTTTCCCCCCCACCCATTAGGAGGGTCGGCCATGACGTGTAAAGAATGACAGGGCGGAAAGTGTGGTGGTGTAGAATAGGAAAATGAGGTGGATAAAGGTGATAAAATGGGGAGAGAGTTGGAGGAAAGTGAGAGGAGGGGTAGAAGAAGAGGAGGACATGGAGGTAGTGACGGAGGAAAAACAGGAAGGAAATTATGGAGGAGTATAATTATGGTGAAAGTGCTGAGTAAGGAAGGAAGTGAGGTGGAGGGGAAGAGGGAAGGTGGCAAGAGAAAGAGAGCGGTTCAATGATAAAAAGTAATTGGAGAGGGCGTGAGAATAGAAGAGCGATGGACCGATAAAAGAATGAAGTTTTTAGAAAAGAGGGTAGATGGCGTGAGAAGAGGGCCACTAGGGAAGTAGAAGATCGAGGGATCGATAGAGGAATGAAATTCTCTGGAAAAGAAGGTAGATGGCGTGAGAAGACGGCCACTAGGGAAGAATGATCGAGATATTGATGAGTAGACAAAAGTGATAAGACGGAATTAAGAAGCACGTGGTTCAGGCAGTAAAAGTGGTTGAGATGACGAAACCGGTGAAGAGTGGTGGCATGGTGGAGGAGTTAAGAGGTATAAGAAGAGCGGTGGAGGAACTGGTAGGAGTTGTGAAAAGAGTAGTGGAAGGATAGGAAAGGAGGGAGAAGGGGAGACAGAGGGAGAGGACAGAAGCGGTCAGGAGAGAAGAGGATGTCACATTAAGGGAGATGAAGCGGAGAGATGAAGAGAAGAGAACGGAAGAGGAAAAGAAAGTACGGGAGGAGGAAAGGAAGGTGGAGGGTCAGCACGGAATGAAAGGAAGAGTGGACGAAATCAGGAGGGACAGAAGAGAGGGGAGGGAAGGAAGGGGGCATACAAGAGAGGAAGGAAGAAAAGGTAAAGGGGTAAAGAGGGGGAGGAAGAGGAAAGGAGGAGGAGGGGAAGGGGAGAGTGACGGATGGAGATGAGAAGAAGAGGAAGAGAGGGAGAGGGGAGAAGTCAATAGGGAAAAATGAGATCAAGAAAGAAGAGGAGGAGGGAGAAACTCGGGGGAGAGAAGTAGGAGGAGTGAAGAGGAGGAGGAAGATTGGTGATGGTTGGTGAAGAAGAGGAAGAGGAAAAAAGGAAGAGGAAAAGGGCTAGTGAGGGGAGGGAAGAAGAGAAGAGAGAAGAGCCATGAAGAGAGGAGAGGAAGCAAGAGGAGGAGGGCATGTGAAAAAAATTTGAAGAGAGAAGAGATAGAGTGAGAAGAGAGAAGGAGAGGAAGGAGTCAGAGAGGAGGAGTAGGGAAAGGGGGGAGGAGTGGATGATGAGGAGGGAAAGAAGAATGAACGTGGTGTGGAGAGGAATAGAGGGGGGAGAAATTCGGAGGAGAGAAGGAGAGTGATGGAGGGGATTGTGGCTGAAGAGTTAGGAAGAAGGGTGGAAATGAACGAGGTGATAGAGAGAAGGGGACAGCGGGGATGGTTCTAATAGCGAAGATGGGGAAACGGAAGGAAAGGAAAGTTAGGTGGAAATTAGTGGAAAGGGTGAGGGCAGAGAGGGCTAAAGGGAGGGTGGTCGTGGTGACGAATAGGAGAATATGGGTGGGGGTAAATTTCATATATATTTATATATATATTTCATATAACATATATATATATATATATATATATATATATATATATATATACAGGGTGGGGAAAAAGTATGGAAGCAAACAATTGTTTCCGAAACTATTCATTTTTCGACAAAATGTCTTAGACATAATTTTTATGGTATGAAAAGATATATTATGTGGCATAGACGGCATGACCTTGAAATGACCCTTACGAGCTGCATACAAATAACGTAAAAAATTTCAAATGGAACTCGACAGTTTTTGTTATAGATTCTTGTAGCTAATGTCGAAACGTTTACAAAACACTGCATATGAGCCCCATTCCCTTAAAAACACTCCCAGTTAACACCCCCAATCCGAATATTATATGATAGTCTTCTATATTATACCTGCAACAGACTAACGACAGTTCGCCCATCATGGGAGCCCTACCGCAGTAGGGCTGCTTCCCTGCCGGATTAGTAACTCTAATGAAGGTGGACAACAACCGAGAAGCGGCTTTCGGGTGGCCAGTCCTAGTCGTCCACAGTGATTCTACTGAAAAAAAGGTTCCTGGAGAGGGCCAGGTCCACAGAATGATGCTAAAGATTTTACGTCACCCCTATCGATTGAATCCCGTGGATCCGAATCACGAGTAACCCAAACCTCGGGCTAGACTGCGCCGGGAATGCCTGCCCAGCTTCAGGTATTAAGAAATACTGGCCAAGTAATCCTCCATACACACGCCCGGTTACCCGGCTTTAACCCCGTCATAGGCTCCGTCAGCGGAGAGGGAGCGGTCTTCCCACATTGAACGTAGCCCTTCAGGCTGACTTTGCCCGCACAAGTCCGGGGCTTACATTCCGACGTCTTCCAGGTCTTAGAGGTCAGATACCGACGTCACCTCTCCACCACGGTCGGGGGGCTACCCCCTTGGTTAGTCTGATGGGAATATCCACCGGGGCCGGCTGTGCCTCGTCCACACACCCACTCATTCATCCACATACTCACGCACATCCCTCGGGTGTCTCAGGCCGAGATAATCCCGCCTCTGGCCCGGTAGGGTGACTAAGTCACCTCAACAGTCCTTCGGGGTCCCAGCCGGCACCCTTGAGGAACGCCTCACACGGTAGGAGCACCTATCGCTCGGCACCCTCCTCCCACGGGAGCACCCGTATATCAAAAACAAGGAGCAATCCTCCCCTTACGATGCCTTGTCACCGGGCGATTGAAGTCAGGGCTGCCAACCCCTATGCGCATCAGATCAAGGTGCCCAAGGAGGGAGCGCAACCCTTCTTCCCGACTCCTGCCGGCCCGCGCCAACGAGAGACGAGGGAGTGCAATGGTGTGCTCTTAAACCTCTCTTCCAATGAAGAGGGGAGCTTCACCACGACAAGGTGCACCCCGCGGAGAAGATTCTCTCTCTGTCTGTCTGTCTGTCTCTCTCTCTCTCTCTCTCTCTCTCTCTCTCTCTCTCTCTCTCTCTCACCTGTAATTTTTTTTTTACGAGAGGGGAAAATGCATTTTATGCATACCCACCAGTCGATCCAGTGAGTTATGTGGGACTCGAGTACCAAGTCGAATTACTCGGTACTCCCTACCCACTAAAAACCTCTCTTTTTCACGAATTTTCTTTGACACACTGACCTTCCCAAGATCCGTTTTCACATAACGTCAAAAAATAGTTATTATTACCTTGTTCGATGACTTCTGATGTATTGCTGTAATTGCTGAAGGAGAAATGAATTTTCTGATAGATCGTACGTTCTCAAATTTAACGTAGGTATCACGTTTGCACAAGACAGAAATCCACACTAAATTATTAACTGAAAGTTTTTCTTCTTTCATGAACTGCATTCTTTTATAAACTTTAACATAATCACATTTATTTACTCACTCGACGAGACGAGAAATTTTACTAATGACTCTATCACTAATCACTATTAATCACTGTCGAATAATAACTGTTGGCGATTAAAAAAGCACTCGATAAAAGAAACACGCACGGACACGTCACTACACGACGCGACGACGCGACAATGCGACGATAAATTACTCGGCGACTGCAAGCAGTTTTTTGTCGTAGTAGGTTGCGTAGGTTAAGGTACTACTGGCGCTATCGAACGCGATCATGTGTTCGATTGAAGAATGCGGTAAACATAATAAACATTTAACATATTAATATTATTACTACCGCAATCTACTATGACAAAAAACTGCTGGGTGGGTGGGAGGGAGGGGAGGAGAGAGGAGAGAGAGAGAGAGAGAGAGAGAGAGAGAGAGAGAGATATCTTTTATTAGCTTTCTCAGTTACTTTTTCCTATACATAATTACTATACATTGTTAAATATATATTCTTTTACAGTCTCTTAAACGATACCAATCTTTCACATTGCTTTATCTCGGTGGGTAAAAAATTATACATTTTTATTCCTTCGTAGAACAGACTTTTTTGTACACTTCTAGTTCTACGAAATGTTAATACTATGTTTCTGGCCTGTCTCGTTTGTCTATCACCTTCCCTTCCCACTATTTCTATTTTGTTACTTAATGTCACGCCGATGCCATGTTATTTAAGATTTTAAAAATAAATACACCCACGTTATAATACAATCGTTGCCTTACGGACATGAACTGCAGCGCCTGAAGCATGTGCTCAACTTTGATATATCTATTGCATTGCAAAATGACTCTCATGGCACGGTTTTGAGCTACCTGAAGTTTATTCAATTGCGTTTCTCCCATCCCAATTAATAGAGTAACACAGTACTCGAAATGAGGTGCTATGATGGACTTATATACAATACATCTAGTGTACGCTGATACGAAGTTACCTATTCTACTTAAAAAACTAATCTTTTTCCCTATTTTCTTAAGCATATAATCGCAGTGGTCCTTAAGTTGTAGTTTATCATCGATAATTACATCAAGATATTTGATTTTTTCAACGCGTTCTAATTCCATTCTGTCGGAGCATCTTAACGTAATATTACCTCTCTGCTCCTTTCTTACACTTCTGACTATCATGTATTTTTTTTTTACTCGCATTCATTTTCAATTTATTAACACTTATCCATACTTCTACTATGTTAAATACCATGTTCATTTTCCTCTCTAATTCCTCACTACTTCTCCCGCTTACATATACTAATGTATCATCTGCAAACATTTTTATATTGCACTCTTCCGGACAAGATTCTATTATATCGTTTATATATATTGTAAATAGCAAAGGCCCTAGTACCGATCCTTGTGGGACTCCATATACCGTTTAAGACATTCTGACCATTAATTGGTTAAATTTGACTTGTTGTGTTCTGTTGCTTAGATAAGTTCTAAACCATTCTAGTACCCTTCCTTTCATTCCATATTGATCTAATTTTTCTAGCAATCTTGTCCTATCCACCGTTTCAAATGCTCGTTTTAAATCCAGGAATATTATTCCTACCATTTTCCCTTACTAATTATTAGCTTCCAATCATCAATGACGCTTTGTATCGCTGTTTCACACGAATGGTGTTTTCTAAATCCCGATTGATGTTCAGATATAATATCATTACTATGTAAGTATTCATCTATTTGTTCCTTTTACGGACTAATTCTAAAATTTTCTCATAAATAGGTAATATATTAATTGGTCTATATTCACTTGCTTTCTTTGGTTTTTCTATCTTAGGAATCGATATTATAGTAGATGTTTTTCCATCCCTCCGGACATGCATCTTTTATTAATGAATCATTTATTACCTTCAATAGTTCATTCTTTATCACGTAAAAGCTCATTTTTAATATATCACTAGATATTCCCTCATCTGTTCCTTTCTTCCGTGGCAAGGCCATAACAATTTGTTCTAGTTTCTGTAAATTTATCAATTCAAAAATTTTCAATTATACCTCTATTTTTTATAATATAAATAGTTTTGTACTTTTACTATAATTTTTTTCTATAGATTCTATTATGTCATTAATGCTCTGTATATAAAATATATTAAATTTATTCGCTAAAGTACATTCTTCTATATTTTCTTAATATTTCAAAATCTACATTATTAATTTCTTTTGAACCCGTTAGTCTCTCCTCTTATGACTTTCTTTAGAGTTTTCCACATTAGTACAGGATCATTTTTATTATTATCTATCATGTTCTCATAATATTCTTTCTTTTTCTTCTAATTGTTTTAACTACCGTATTTCTCGCAACTTTAAACTGAAATCAATCTTGTTCTGTTGCCCGTATATTACCGCTCTTGCAATATGCTTGTGCCCTTGTATTTGTAACTAATCTTATTTTCATCCGTATACCATTTTTTCCCTTCCCATATCTTTGGAATTTTAAACTTTTTTCATTGGTGCTACCATATCTAACCATGCTCTACCATGTTCTGAACAAATTTCTCTGCTCTTTCGTTTACCTCTAAATTAACTCTACTATCTAATCCTTCCTCCACTGCATATAAAAATTCATCTATCTGAAAATTTGCTGTAATCTCTACTAATAAATTCTCTATATTTTTCTTTAATATTACTTTTATTGAGTTCAACGCTAACCATAAATAATCTGTTATCCTTGGCTTATCATATACGTTACAGCTTACCTTAGTATTTGCGAAAACTAAATCTATCAAAGTTTGACTATTTTTTATAATCTTCGTCAGTTTGTCTACGTATTGTTTCATACTCAAACACAACATCTCATTTACTAACTTTTTCGCATAAAACATGTCCGCCATTAAGTCTATATTAAAGTCACCTAACATAATGCATTGACCTTTCGCTACTAAGAGATCCACTACATCCTCTATAAATCTTAAGAAATCGCCGTCTGACGCACTCAATGAATGATACACTACTACAATTACGCCTTTATATATATTATCTCTTATTTCGACTGCTACCCCCAACAGTTTGATACTATCTTTTTCTTTACTATTACATCATATTTGATATCATTTCTTATATAAATCATCACGCCTCCCGTGTTTCTATTTTCCCCATCGCATCTAACTAAACTATATCCCGGCGCATTCATTTCACTGTCTTCAATTTCCACAATGAGTCTAGTCTCCGATAACGCCACGGCTACAAGATTCATCCTCTTTATATAGTCTTGAATTTCATCTTTATGCGCCATTACACTCTGCGAATTCGTGTATACAATTGATTCCTTCCATGATTGCTACTTAGTAGACTCCCAGCCAGCTCTCTTTTTCTCTCCCTCCAATACTCTGATGAAAGTCGGACATTTTCTACTTAACGCATCATGTTCGTCATTTATCTTCAAGTTGTACGTTTTAATCTTGTGCATATAATTTACACATCTCATCTTTGTTGCCTTTATCATCACTTACTTTGTGATTTCCAGCACATTTATGACATGTTTCTTTTCGCTTACAATTTTTAGCAATATGATAGTAACCCCAGCATTTAAAACATCTCTTAACACTATAATTATCAAAACACAGGACATTTCCTCCATCCGATTAATATTTTCTCTCTTTTCAGCATCAGCTCATGCGTCCTTTCATCCAGAATTAGGAACCGTCCTCTTTTCTTCCACCTCCAGCACGGGAATCATCGTCACTCCTACCTTTAACCATCCTTTTCACTATCTTTATGTAGAATTCTTCTTTAATTTTTATTTTGTTTCTTGATTGTATCAATTAAGACTTCATCATCCAGCTGTATTTCTTCTTCTCCAACATTTACAATTTTTATTTTCGGTTTAATTCCTTTCGGTTCTATGACGTTGAAGTCATCACCTAGCTTCTCACGCACTGTATCCCTCAGCTTTTCCATTTCACTCTCGCTCTCACATCCAAGAATAATCGATCCTTTATTTCCTTTCTTCAACTTTGTTATTCCTACATCCAGCTTCTTTATATCAACCTTTCTCTTTACCAATTTTTTGGTAATTTCACATTCCTGCTCCCTCTTCGGTTGTATGATTAAAATGCTTTCTTTCTTTTTATTTTTTACTGCTTCACTGTAACTTCCTATTCTTCCTGTGGTTTTCTCTTGTATATTTCTCTTTACTTCTTCAGTTCTCGCCTAAGGTTTCCAACTCTTCTCTAATAATCTGCGTAATCATCGTCTTGATTTCCTTCTTACAAGCTACTTCGTCTCTCATTTCCTTCACTGTATTTACTAACCAATCAATTTTTCCCTCCATTCCTTGCTGTTTGTTCGCACCTGATGAAGTCACTGTTGCTCCCTCGAACCGTTGAACCCGTTGATCCCAATCTTTCTCTACCCCCGCTCGCTGTCGGCGTTTTCCTCATTTCGACCTTATCACTCTCGTTTTCGATTTCTTTAAAGGACCTTCGCATTTCACCAATTCATCCCCTCTTGAGAATTTTATGCCTGAAAATACGCCCAGGGTGAAAGAAAACTTTCGTACACGTTGTACACTGCTGTACAACGTTTTTTATTTCTTTCTTACACGCAGAGCAACGATATTCCGCGTATTCGAGATTTAGCATATCCGCATTACCGACTGATAATCTCGATAACGATGAATCCCGTCTGAATGAGCGTCTTCCACGAATTAGTTACCTTAGCGCCCGCGCTTGCTGAGTCATCCACATCGGCACCTTGATCGACACCTGTCTTCCGCGCGTTGGGATGTCACGAAAAATTTACGTTTTTTCTACATCAATCAGCACATTCCGACTAGATAACGCACAATAATGTTCATGGTCGAAAACCCAGCACCAATGTGGAAACTCTTATTCCCATTACCTCTCTAAACCGCAGTACAAACTATGATTTATACGGAGCGATGTGACACACGTTCACGTTGAGAAGTGAGAAATGAGAGAGAGAGAGAGAGAGAGAGGAGAGGGAGAGGGAGATGGAGAGGGAGAGGGAGAGGGAGCAGACAAAAGAGAGGAGAGAAGACAGCAGACAGAGAGAGAATGTACGTGTTCGCATGTGTGTCTGTATGTGTATAGCGACCAGCTGATCGCAGTAGGCGCCCCGCGTAAGCGCTCGCGTCTGACGGTTGAATCGCGTCACCCTTCGCCTGCCTGTTGTATCCGACCCGTCATGCGTTAACTACTTTCTTTAAATAATTTGAAAACTAACTTCGGACGAAATTTTGCAAAAGGAAAAATCGTCTTAGAATTGACTCGACAATATGTCATTTCACGAGGGGACACAGGGTTATTTTGAATCACCTGTATATAGGGTGTCCCAAACACAATCAATCTTTCAAAAACAGATTCCTGCGATCATTTGAGAAGATTTTTCCTCAGCGAAAATGTCGATGAAGGCCATCATTTTTTGCATGTTCCTGATTTTGTCATCCATATATCTTGCAATAAACCTTAAATTAAACTCAACTAAAGTAAACTCTGTTTAAAATTAATCGAAGGATGTGGTTT
>NW_020229424.1:97905-141323 GCF_003227725.1 Camponotus floridanus
GATATTTCGACCTTGCGCGCGAGTTTAAATTTCTTGCGGTCTTTTAACAAAAAGGTTTACCCATCTATAGCCGATTGGAAAATGATTAAAATAGTCATTAGATGAACATATTGAATATATTTACAACTAAGTAAGTATGATAAAATGAGATCAAACATGCTAGTCGTGTTCGATTTCAAGTAAGCGGATATACAATTAAAGAAATATAATACCACCCTCTTTTATTCACATATTAATATCATTACAATCATTTTCGAGACTTTATTAATTTTCCATATATATAATTTTCAAAATATTATATATAAGGGGCATTCTTTCTCAACCGGACACCCCCCTCTGCCCAGAATTCATATGAACCAAAAAATTTTTTTCAGGCTGAAAATTTAGCTCAACATGTCTACTTTTATTTGCCGTGTGACCCCTTTCAAAATTCAAAATGGCGGCGCGTCCACACTCCAAAATACAGGAAAACTATTTTATTTTTTCTCTATTATGTGCAAAAAAAGTATTACAGCGTATATGACAAAATTTTTTTTGTTATCAAAATTGTTAATTAGTTTACCCACTTTAAATTTGTGTAATATAATTTTAGGGATTCAAGATGGCGGATCCAAAATGGCGGATAAAATTTCAAAATTCGCTTGTTTCGGGTGGAACTCGGTCATAGGGGGTTTTCATGGTAGCTGATTACGAGTCTGCAGTAAAAATTCGAAAAATCAAAATGGCGGACCCAATATGGCCGACCAAAATGCGTAATATCACTCGATCCGAATGAAACTTGATACTAGAGGGTTTTCGAATGCGCTAATTACGAATCTGCAGTCAAAATTCAAGAATCCAAAATAGCTTATCCAATATAGTGTTTGTGTGTGTCCTGCTCTTGGCGTCACCCAGGATCAACGACATGGACGTAGCAGGAAGCTGATCCCTTCGGGGTGTTGGTTTTACGTGAGTAATCCCCTTGCCTCTCACGTGTCTGTATGTGTGTGTGCGTGTGTGCGCGCGCGCGCCCGCGTGCATGTGTGTGTGTGTGTGTGTGTGTGTGTGTGTACGCGCGCGTCGTTCCAAAACTGAGATCGGGACCCTGCGGTTCGTCACTCCCGCAGTATTTATAGCGACTCCAAACCCTCTCTGCGATGAGTATGCATGTGTGCGTGCGCTAGTCTAAACTACAGATAAAATACACATCGGGACTCTGACTTTATGTATGATTTTCTGCACAATAATTAAGTTTAAATCCGCTAAGAGCATTTAAGTACCTTTTTATTAATAAAAGTGTTACATTTGTTCTACGATAAAACTGTGATTTTTTAGTATTTCTGGCACTGCAGGAGCATCTTTAAATCGTCTGTTTAAAAAATCTTTGACACCTATCGTGCTCTGTTTGGCTTGTAGAAGAACGTTTCTATTGTTTTCATCGCGCTTCCGACCCCCAATCGAAAAGTTGTTTTAGGTGTTAGAATAGCTTCGGTCGGTTTACACATAAGACTATGGTGCGCAGCCTCTTTTTTTATATGTTGCACCAACGCCGTCAGATGCGCCTTTGCCGTGCGCAGTTGGATGTACATGCCATTCAGCCTTGACGCCAAAGTCCGCTTCATGATGAATTAAATTATCATTTGATATTTACTCTTAAAGTGCTGCTTTGCACCATCGCTGAAATAAATAATATTTTTTGCACTAAGTTTTTTTTTCAAATATGGAACTAACACTTTTTGTACGGCATAAACAGCAGCTGTATCATGACGCGTGCTATCTGATAAAAATACAAAACTCTTGTGTTTTAATTCCGAATGATCTGTATAATAACATACCACAGGAAAAACAGTATATTGAGCGTTATTAAAATGGAAAGCCTGTGATGCATCTTGAACGATAAATTTGTAATTTTCGGAAAAGTCAATAACAGCTAGAATTCACCCTTACGTAAATTATTTTTCTTACTTTCAAAAAACTGCGATTGTTGTTTGGCTATAAATGAATGAGGCTTTAATTTGATTAATTTATCGCAAAGCTCTTGTACAAAATTAGTCGTTGAAAGAATTCGAGTTTCCAAAGTTGCCCTATCAGTGGCAGTCCAGGTACTAAATTGCACATTGCAAATGTTTTTAGTAGTTAATAGTTCTTGTAAGTGTTCAGAAAATTTCTCTGTATCTGAACATTCATTGCATTCACCGAGCTGGCAATTTACAGTAAATGTTTTACATGTAATTTGCTGTAAGCAGGCTTTATAATCGTTTAATCGGAGTGTGGAATGTTCAGTGAGTTTCGAAAATATTAATAGCGTCTAACATTAGTTTCACATTCTGGTGAACTATGCACACGCAAACAGAATGAGTTCCACTGGCACCTGCGAGTATGCATTGTTTTGGACGCAGTTGGGCGAACTTACTAAAACTCACTGGAAAATCTGGTTCACTATTTTTATATAATTCAAATAGGCCCCTTAAATCAAAAAGGAGAAGTCGTTTTTGTAATAAGCAACGCTCTTCGTCGATTTTTACAGAAACAACATCTTTTTTACCAGGTATGCATCTAGAATTAGTATCGTTAGTATAGAAATCTGTTACTTTTTTAATAGTTTTTTTCTGGTAATGGCACACCAGCTTTCACTGTAGTTTTCTGCAAGTACACCCCCAGAAATACTAAGATCTTTAGATTTTTTTGCTATTCGCCTACTACATTTGAACTCTTTTGCTATTGTATTGACACTCCATGTTTCTGGCGCAATAGTAAGTATACGAACGCGTAACGGATCTGTTAATTCTAAAGAAGAAAACTTTTCTTTTAATTTATTTAACATGCCTTCCAGATCAATTTCTCTTTGGGAACGAACATCTTTATGATTACCTTCCAATGTTGACTCATTGCTATGATTAAACGAATCGGTTTCGTTGAGATCATCAGTATGCGAACTAATAAGTGACGAATTATCAGATTGTTTGTCAAAATCGATGAGTTCATTTTCAAATTTCGCTCTTTTCCTTCTACAATCAGAACAAATTTTGTCTTTATCAGACAGATGAGGAAATATTCGTTTTAAATTCTTCGATACGGATCTCAAATCCTTTCCCACATGAGAAGCTGTACCTAAACTTTCGTAAGGGTTGCAGCACCTATCGCTATGTTTATTTGTAGACATACCGAAAATAGTTCAGCTCTTAAAAGAGCTAAAACGTAAAAAATAAACTTTTGAAACTGCTGTAAAGATTGTCTTGAAAAGAACAAACTAATAAAACAGAAATTTTAAAAATATATTCGGAACAGTTCTAAAAGGAACAATTACTAGAACTGATTTAATGACAATTCGAAACAAAGTCGTGCACAATTCACGTAATAAGTGGTGGCATCGGTAATATCGTTCTGCAGCCGTGATGACACCGCTCTCATACTTTCTCTAGGCACACTTTGCATGCGAGAAACAAAATTCGAACTCCGCGTTTCTCGCTTCGCGCTCGTGATTTTTATGACCTGAAAAACTTTACTCCTTCATTTGTCTGCAACGAACCTGTCGGGAAATATTCGATAATTTTGAACCTCTAGTAGCATTATAAGTGAATATATTTTTTAAATTTCTATTTTATTAGTTTGTTCTTTTCAAGGTAATCCTCAGCAGTTTCAAAAGTTTATTTTTTTACGTTTTAGCTCTTTTAAGAGCTGAACTATTTTCGGCATGTCTACAAATAAACATAGCGGTAGGTACTATGCAACCCCTACGAAAGTTTAGGTACAGCTTCTAATGTGGGAAAGGATTTCAGATCTGTATCGAAGAATTTAAAACGTATATTTCCTCATCTGTCACACACACACACACACACACACACACACACACACACACACAAACACTATATTGGATAAGCTATTTTGGATTCTTGAATTTTGACTGCAGATTCGTAATTAGCGCATTCGAAAACCCCCTAGTATCAAGTTTCATTCGGATCGAGTGATATTACGCATTTTGGTCGGCCATATTGGGTCCGCCATTTTGATTTTTCGAATTTTTACTGCAGACTCGTAATCAGCTACCATGAAAACCCCCTATGACCGAGTTCCACCCGAAACAAGCGAATTTTGAAATTTTATCCGCCATTTTGGATCCGCCATCTTGAATCCCTAAAATTATATTACACAAATTTAAAGTGGGTAAACTAATTAACAATTTTGATAACAAAAAAATTTTGTCATATACGCTGTAATACTTTTTTTGCACATAATAGAGAAAAAATAAAATAGTTTTCCTGTATTTTGGAGTGTGGACGCGCCGCCATTTTGAATTTTGAAAGGGGCCACACGGCAAATAAAAGTAGACATGTTGAGCTAAATTTTCAGCCCTGAAAAAAATTTTTTGGTTCATATGAATTCTGGGCAGAGGGGGGTGTCCGGTTGAGAAAGAATGCCCCATAAATATTTGAATAATTTTCTCAACACATATATATATATATTCAAAGAATTTAGTTGAGGCTATAATAGCGGAATACTCTTCTTCATTACTTTGCATGATTATAAGACCTTCTATAGGTATGTTACTCTCTCTTTTTCCTTAAAATGTTAGAAATATTTCCTTATTTTTCTCTTTGTGTATTTATATTAAAAACGCCAAAAATAAATAATAAATAAATAAATAAATAAATATATATATATATATTGTTACGCGCGCGCCCGAGTCGTCACGGCCCTGCCGTTGTCTGGATCCCGTCGGCAAGAAGATTATTTACAAACAACGACTGTCAGCTGAGTTCGGTTCCAGCTGTCTGGCTGCGCGGACGCGAATTTGTACCGAGCCGCTAATTTGTGCGTTGAATCGTTTTGAGTTAACGTTTGTGTTGCCCTGTGTTGGGAATTAAAGCTTTTAGTTCTTTAAAAGTGTTTATTTATTTCGCGCAACTCGCGAGCGGCCGATCTTTCCGTGCGCGACTTCGATAATAATCGAAGTCCTCGCCGCGGGCGCAACATTTTGGGGGCTCGTCCGGGATCGGACGGACGAAAAGGATAATTGTGAGAGAGAGTGACCGCGAGAAGTGATTGTGAAAAGGTGATGGCGACAATAGCCGCGAAGAGGAGAAGGAGGGAGCAGTCGGAGCCGCCCTCGGAAGGGCGGGCGACGGAACCGCGGGCGCTGGAGACAGCGGCAGCGGAGGCAGCGGCGACGGAGACAGCGGCGTCGGAATCTTCCGCTCTGCTCACCGTCCTGCAGGAGATGCGGCAGATGCGCGAGGAACAAGTGCGACGCGAGGAGGAGATCGCCGCGATGCTGCGCCGTCACGACGAGGAGATCCAGCTTCTACGCGGGAGCCGGCTACAGCCTTCTCAGCTAAGTCCTTCCGGGTTTAGATCGGGGTCACGGGAAAATCGCGACGCAGAAACTCGTAATGAGACCGGATATAAATTGAAGCCGGATACGTTCGATGGGACAGTTTCGTTGCGGGAATTTTTCTCGCAGTTCTTCCTCATAGCGCGCGCGAACCGTTGGGACGACGCAACGAGGACTGTAGTATTAGCGTCGTGTTTGAGGGGGAAGGCCCGCTCTGTTTTTAGAGTCGATCGAGGATTTAGAGACCTGTACGTTTGAAGAACTGAAATCTAAGCTCGAATTGCGTTTCGGCGAGGGGCAATCTCAGAATTGCTATACGCAATTCACAAACCGAAAACAGAGATTCGGGGAGGATTTTGCTACTTTCGGTTCGGAGTTAGAGAGGCTCGCCCGTTTGGCCTACCCCGAATGTCCTTACGCGGTGCGGGATAAGATTGCTTGCGCACAATTTGTTTCTACGCTTCTCGACGGATTCGTGAGGAGGACTCTCCAGCTGGAAGGCATAACTTCCCTAAAACTGGCCGTAGAAAGGGCGAAGGCCATAAAGATAATTCAGGGAGAGAATTTCGAAAGGAAAAGGGAATTCGAAAGGCGCTTCGAGAAAGGGAAGGGAGACGCGCGAACTTTTGAGAAGAAAAGAGAGGAAGACGGAAAGAAAAAGGGAACGAGAGGGGGAATTGGAAAAAGCCTAGCACGAAGGAATGTTGGCTTTGCGGGAAGACTGGACATTTCCGTGCAGAATGTCCGGAAAATGTGGGAAACACGGTTTAGTTGCTCTCGGCGGGGGGAGAACAACTGGGTGGAGCGAGACCCCGCTGTATATAAATCGTATAGGGTTAAATTCGAATTGTTTTCTTTATAAAGGAAAATTAGATGAAAACGAGTGTAATTTTAAAATAGATACGGGCTCCGATATTTCCATTCTTAATAAGAGGTTAGTTAGGAGAGGTAAGCAGAGATTTCCTGTTAAAAAGGGCACGGTTAATTATCCTTCTGGGGAGGAGGTTCCCATCGATTTTAAAGTAAGAGCGACAGTGGCCCTGGGAAAATTCTCCAAAGAAATTTTTCTGTATGTGCTGGAGATGAAAGAGGACTGCTTACTAGGCGTAGATTTTCTGAAGGAGGTTAGTTTGGAAAACGTTTTTGGGGAAACCTTCGGTTTTTCGGAGTTCGTGGAAGAACAGAACCTAAATTGCTCACGGATCCTAAACGTTTCTGAAAAAGTCCCTCCCATTTTGAAGGAACTTTACGTAAAGGATTCTGCGGACTTGGAAGAGTCTCAGA
The DNA here is from genome assembly GCF_003227725.1 of Camponotus floridanus. Classification (NCBI taxonomy): domain Eukaryota; kingdom Metazoa; phylum Arthropoda; class Insecta; order Hymenoptera; family Formicidae; genus Camponotus; species Camponotus floridanus. The sequence goes on from NW_020229424.1 coordinate 104,501, forward strand.
AAGACATTTTCGCGAGACTTTTATTCGAATATGAGGACATATTTTCCGAAAAGGTTGTTGCAGGAAATTGCGATATTTTGTGTCATGTAATTAACCTGAAAGATTCTTCTCCCATAAAGCAGGTTCCTCGTCGTATTCCCATACAGATGCGAGGTGAAGTCGATAAAATAATTGAGGAAATGAAGGATCAGGGAGTCATTGAGGAGTCACAAAGCCCCTGGACTTCTCCCGTTGTTTTGGTTAAAAAGAAAGATGGGACGATAAGATTTTGTGTGGACTTTCGGAAATTAAACGAGGTAACGAAAAAAGACTCCTATCCCTTGCCTAAAATAGACGAAGTGCTTGACCAACTTTCAGGTAACTCTTGGTTTTCCACTTTAGATCTTAAGAGCGGCTATTGGCAACTAAAAATTCATCCCGCGGACAGGGAAAAGACTGCTTTTTCTATCGGGCGCGGATTGTGGCAATTCACCGTAATGCCTTTCGGACTGTGCAACGCCCCCGCTACTTTCGAACGTTTAATGGAAAAAGTTTTGCAAGGGTTACTATTTAAAATTTGTCTGGTCTATTTGGATGACGTAATTATTTTCGGAAAGGACTTTCTCGAGATGACGGAAAATCTTAGACAAGTTTTTGCTCGGTTACGTTCCGTCAATTTGAAAGTAAACCCGAAGAAGTGTATTCTTTTCGCGAAGAAAGTAAAATACTTAGGACACGTAGTTTCTTCGGGGGGCGTTACCACAGATCCCGAAAAGATTTCCGCCGTGAGGGACTGGCCAATTCCACACACTAAAAAGCAACTCCGAAGCTTTTTGGGGTTCTGCTCTTATTATCGAAAATTTGTCAAAGGATTTTCTTCCTTGGCTAAACCTTTGTATACCCTGACGGAGAATCAGGCTAAGTTTTCTTGGGATGAGCAGTGTCAGAATGTTTTTTTGGGATTAAAACGAAACTTATCTTCCTCCCCTACATTAGCTTTTCCAAAGGGAGAGGGAGAATTTATTCTGGATACCGATGCTTCGAATATTGGAATTGGTGCAGTCCTATCACAAAATCAGGAAGGGAAGGAAAGAATTATCGCGTATTTTAGCCGCGTGTTAAGTAAGACCGAAAGAAACTATTGTGTTACACGCCGGGAACTTTTGGCGATAGTCGATTCTATTAAATTTTTCCGACATTACCTTCTAGGACGAAAATTTTTGATCCGAACAGATCACGTTTCTTTGAAATGGCTTCTGTCCTTCAAGGATTTAGAAGGGCAGTTAGCTCGTTGGCTGGAGAAACTCCAGCAATACGAATTCGAAATTATTTATCGGAAGGGCCGGATCCATAAAAACGCCGATGGACTTTCCAGACGGCATTGTGAATCTTCTGGCTGTGCGTACTGCTCCAAGGTCGAAAAGAAGAATTCGAAGGAGCTTCAAACATCCGTCGCTCGGATCCTTCTTACAGGAAACACTCTACAGGATTGGGAAAGAGAGCAATCCGAAGACCCGAGCCTCTCTCTAATTTACCATGGGAAGAAAACAGGCATACGCCCACTCCGTTCGGAGATACCCGATGGAGATATTTCCGCCCGAGTTTATTGGTCCTATTGGGACGCAATAAGTTTAGAGAATGGAGTTCTCTATAAGAAATGGGAAGCGCCAAATCTCAGATCGAGCATCTTTCAGCTTATTGTTCCTCGTAAGCAGGTTGATCGAATTTTAGAAGCGGCGCACGATTCTTCTTCTGGAGGGCACTTCGGGGTCAATAAGACCTTGGATAAGATTCGCAAGCGGTTTTATTGGGCCACCTGTAAGCAGGATGTACAAGAATGGTGTAGAACCTGCAAAGTATGTGTGTCCAAGAAAGGCCCCTTAGGAAAAGGAAAGTCCCCGTTACAAATATATAACGTGGGAGCCCCTTTTGAGAGACTTCAGATGGATGTGCTAGGTCCTCTTCCTACTACCACCCGAGGAAACAGATATCTTCTTGTCATCGTAGACTGTTTCACCAAATGGGTGGAGGCTTTCCCTCTGAAGAATATCAAGGCGCGGACAGTGGCAGGAGTCTTCGTCAACCAGATAGTTTCCAGACATGGGATCCCTCGGGAAGTCCATACGGATCAAGGAAAGAACTTTGAATCTAAGTTGTTCGCGGAGTTGATGACTCTTCTTGGGATTAAAAAGACGAGGACAACTGCTTTACATCCTCAATCAGATGGACAGGTCGAGCGACAACATTTAACTATCATTAATTATTTGTCCAAATTTATTTCAGAAAATCAAAGAGATTGGGACAGTTGGATTCCCATGTTTTTATTAGCGTACAGATCCTCTAAACATGAAACCACTGGTTTTACTCCTGCCGAGCTGTATTTGGGTCACGATCTTAGATTGCCCTTGGATCTACTTCTGGGAAGTCCACCTAGAGAGAGATCTCAATCCGAAGCTGACTTCGCTTCGAACCTTAGAGAAAAATTAGATAGAATCCATTCCGAAGTTAGAGGACGGATGGACATAAAATCTTCCCGAATGAAGAACTGGTATGACCGCAATGCCAGACAAATTCTTTTTCAAGAGGGAGAGAAAGTGTGGTTCTTTAATCCTCGAAGAATTAAGGGAAGAGCTCCCAAACTTCAATCTAATTGGGAAGGCCCTTTTGTAGTAGTGAAGAAGTTAAACGATGTAGTGTTTTGCATCCAAAAATCCGTTAAGCATAAGAAGAAAATCGTCCATGCGGATAGATTAGCTCCTTTTTCTGAGAGACGATAGGGTAGATTAGATAGGGAATAGCTTGGAGCCCGTAATAGAAATTAAGATAGGAATTAAGTTTCTATTTTCCAGTTATTGCGCTTTCTTGTTATTTCTTTTAACAGACGGAGTGTTTTTCTGAATGGAAAAGGAGAAGGAAAGCTGATGAGTCGTAAAATGAAGATTTAACAACCTGAACTTCCAAAGAGAAGACTGCCTTGCCCACGGTTTTTGAGCCGTGGTTTTCCCGTGGGCCGGAGGGCGAATGCCGAGGCAGGGACTTGGGGAATCCTTTTGGGACGACGGGTCCACGGTAGATACCCCCCTCTTGTCCGAAGAAAGTCACGGGAGGAGAAGGACCAAAAAGGACTCGCGCCGGGAACAGGAAGATGGCTGGAATGGGAGGCTGCCCTGGAGCCGGTTCTTGAGAGCCTGGCCAGCTCTCTGGAAGGAATCGGTTGGGAGCCTGCCCGGTGGATTGGAGCCTGATCGGAACGATGCTCGGAAACCGGGAGCAGCAGCTCAGGGAGAGCAGGATCGTTCGGGGTTCCTGGAAGTCCACGATGGTCATTGAGCCCCCTTGCTGATTGTCGGACGACAATCTTGAAGAGGAGGGGCAGTGTTACGCGCGCGCCCGAGTCGTCACGGCCCTGCCGTTGTCTGGATCCCGTCGGCAAGAAGATTATTTACAAACAACGACTGTCAGCTGAGTTCGGTTCCAGCTGTCTGGCTGCGCGGACGCGAATTTGTACCGAGCCGCTAATTTGTGCGTTGAATCGTTTTGAGTTAACGTTTGTGTTGCCCTGTGTTGGGAATTAAAGCTTTTAGTTCTTTAAAAGTGTTTATTTATTTCGCGCAACTCGCGAGCGGCCGATCTTTCCGTGCGCGACTTCGATAATAATCGAAGTCCTCGCCGCGGGCGCAACAATATATATATATATATATATATATATATATATATATATTAATATTCATTTTTCTTTAAAAATGTATAAATAAAAAATAACTTGATATCACTAGTATAAGCAATAATTATCTAATAAATATGATTCATTTTTTAGTGACATCTTCATTGAACGATCCATTTCCAGGATGGACAGATAACTTTTATGATTTAACAGGAATACTCGTTGGTGGTGGGAAAGGAGTACTACGAGTATTCAATGCTTGTAAACACATTCGTGTAGATGCAATACCAATAGACATTGTCATCAAAAGTATAATAATCACAACTTGGAAACTTGGATTGAATACGTACGATTATCAACAGAAATATCAATGCATATCTAAATATGCTTATTTAATTGCATTAAGCTACAAATACGAAAAAGAAAGCTATCTTTTTTCTATTAAAATATATCAACATTTTAGAGGAGACGGACGCATCTTACTTAATTTCTCGTTAATCTTTTGTCCCATTATAAAAAGTTTAAAATTAAAAGGCTAATTTCTGAATGGTGAACTTATTGACTTATTGACTTATGAAATACAGTTTATATTGCGTATATAATTAAATTGACGTTTTAAAAATAATCACTTTTGTTTAAATTTTTAATGCTTGGTTTAACCTAATCAAAACTTATTAATTTTGAGTGTTAAAACATTGTAAAAAAATAAATGTTTCAAAAATATTATTGAAGCTTAATGCAATTTTTATATCTTGTATAAGTAATAATTTGATTAATTCGGTTTCTTCTGTATTAGCTTTACGACAGATCAACCTTTTATCTTAAATTGTGCTACTTTTAATGAAAAAAAATTGTCACTGCAAAGTATAACCAAAATGAGTTTTCAACTCACAGAGGAGATATGCTTAGAGGAAATTCTTTGGACTCCTAATACAATACTTACTCATTGTTCTATCACATATTATATATTGACAATATTATTGCATATCTTGCCAGCTATGTTAATAGATCTGATTTTAAAACTTACGAAATATCAACTTATGTAAGTATCAAACTAACTAATTATGTTATTGTTTTAGAACATACAGATCTTTGTTTTTAATGCAAAACGTTTTCCTTTAACATAAATAAATCTAAAATATATTAATTTACGCATATTCTCTTTGTATAAGTAGGCAAAACGCTTATTGGAAAAAGATTTTTTAACGCAATCACACATACCTCTCTATAAAATAATATATCTGTCTTTCTAAAGCTTTTTTATTAGATTTTCTATATTTCCGAATTCAATAGTATTGTTGACATAAAAATGTATAAATATTAATAAAGCATTTGTGCAAATGCATAATATGTAGGTTAATAAGTTTGAAAAGAAAAATATACGTGGCCAACTGCGCTCTAAAACATTTTGTACACCATGAATCGAAATTTGATCATAAGAATGGTCTGAAATTATTTTCTTCAGTTCCATTCAAGGACAAAGAACTGTTTTCATATTTCAAATATTGATATTAAGGACTATTATAGGTAAATGATTTTTATTAATTTGTTTTTTTTTAAGTAATATTTATATGAATTTTTTAAGTAATATTTATATGAAAGATGTGAGTGAAGAATGTTAAATTATTAGATATTTATTTTATAAAATGATGGAATGGTATAATTGGAGTTAAACTTGTAACGATACGGTCTATCCCGATCGCCACAGACTGGCTCGCCGGTTCCAAGATTCGGGAGTAGTTAGGAGAGTCAAGCTTACGAGTCCTCTTTTGTGTCAAACAAGTTTTTATTAGTCAATTACTTATTCTAAGAAAGGTTATAAATGTTACCCTACGGGAGTTCGCAATTAATTTAGCCTACGACGGTTTACTAATAGCTTATCCTACGAGAACTTAGTCTACGATAGTGTACAAATACTATCATACTAGCTTAGCTTACGGAAGGTTACGGCACGCTTAATCGAGGCGGTCGGTCGCGGTTCGATCGGCGAGCGCGTCGCGATTGCGGAGTTCACCGTACGGTGGTGCGCGGAAGCCGAGTGCCGGGCAAACCCAAGCGGCGGAGAGGTCAAACCCGTCTCCGTCGGCGTGCACGGTCAGGAAAGCCGAATGCCGGGCAAACCCAAGCGGCGGAGAGATCAAACCCGTCTTCGTCGGCGTGCACGGTCAGGAAAGCCGAATGCCGGGCAAATCCAAGTGGCGGAGAGGTCACACCCGTCTCCGTTGCCGAGAACGGTCAGGATTCGAGACACCTCGGTTATTCCCAGAGGTTCTGATCAGGTCGGAAACTGGAGAGAAATAGGTGCCGGTCTGTTGCGCGAGCCGGCTTTTATACGGCTCGAGGGTCCCCCACGCTCTCGTGCGTCGAGGAGGGAGTGAGACTAGGTGGGGAAGCCCATAGGCGGAATCGCAGGTGGGTGCCAGAGGCGTCGAGTTACAGGGTCAGGAATTTACTCGCGGAGAACTGTTACAGTTAACGTCTTTATTTTACAAACTCATAAACAATATAAATCAATAAAGAACAAATGAACAATAATATAAACAGTATAAATCAGGAACAAATAAACAAGAAACGAATAAACAATAGTATAAACGACAAATATATTTACAGTGGCGACAGCGTCGTCACAAACTATATCTCCTCCGCGAGGATATGAATCGATTAGATACAGCCAAAACGCATCGTAAAAGGTAAGTGTAAAATATTTTATAAACAGAAAATTGCTATTATTGTGAGGAATGTAAGGCTTAAAATTAGCTAACAAGACATTAAAAGACTGATTGTTATCATATTATATTAAGTAAAAATGACTTCAATAAGAATTTAACTTTTGTTTAGGATTTGCCCTGAATCGCGCATAAAATTATTACCCCCGGTCATACTAGCGCCATCCGTTTGCGCGCTATCGAACCCGCGTTCACGTACGCCGTTACTGTTTTTCAAAAATCATCCAGGATCCGCGTGATCACGCGAAATAATACACGGTCCTGGCCAATAAACAGGCTTATATATCACGTGATCTGACGTAATGATCAGGGATACGTCGAGGTCCGATCATACGATCCGTGATCAAATCTTTATCTATCGGGAGAAAGGCTTTCTCCCCGAGAGTCTTCCGTTTTCCATCATAGTGATCGGAGCGTCATACGGAGAGTAAAATTAGTGCAAATTCGAGAGTTCGCGATAATCTTAACGAGCAAAGTTAAGATTCGTTTCATTAGTCTCACGCGTGTGAAATCCTTAAACCGCGAGCCTCAATCATTGTAACAGTTTCGCGAAATAACATTGTGCGCGCCAGTAATCGTGTCCGCAGTGCACGTGAACAGTTCAAACGCGAGTGCCGGGATCTTTCGGAGCGCCTCCACTCTCAGCCAGAGGCGGAGCTTTCGTCGTACCGCAACTCCGTTCAAGCGAACTGGGCGTCTCTCTCGCTTTCACGCGAACGGCCGATATAGCGCCGTCTCGCTCGCTCTCACGCGAATGGCCGATATAGCGCCGTCTCGCTCGCTCTCACGCGAACGGCCGATAAAGCGCCGTCTCGCTCGCTCTCCCGCGAGCCGTGAACAGTGCGGTTTCGCGTATGCATAGATAGCCACAAGTCAGCTATCTATCTCAAAATTGGGCGAACCGACGTGTATAGTGCGGTCTCGCTCGAACTCTAGTACGAACGGCATAACGCCGTCTCTCTCGCATTCGTGGCGAACCGACGTGTATAGTGCGGTCTCGCTCGAACTCCAGTACGAACGGCATAACGCCGTCTCTCTCGCATTCGTGGCGAACCGACGTGTATAGTGCGGTCTCGCTCGAACTCTAGTACGAACGGCATAACGCCGTCTCTCTCGCATTCGTGGCGAGTCGTGTATAGTGCGGTCTCGCTCGAACTCTAGTACGAGCGGCATAACGCCGTCTCTCTCGCATTCGTGGCGAGCCGTGAACAGTGCGGTTTCGCGTATGCATAGATAGCCACAAGTCAGCTATCTATCTCAAAATTGGGCGAACCGACGTGTATAGTGCGGTCTCGCTCGAACTCTTATACGAGCGGCATAACGCCGTCTCTCTCGCATTCGTGGCGAGCCGTGAACAGTGCGGTTTCGCGTATGCATAGATAGCCACAAGTCAGCTATCTATCTCAAAATTGGGCGAACCGACGTGTATAGTGCGGTCTCGCTCGAACTCTAGTACGAACGGCATAACGCCGTCTCTCTCGCATTCGTGGCGAACCGACGTGTATAGTGCGGTCTCGCTCGAACTCTAGTACGAACGGCATAACGCCGTCTCTCTCGCATTCGTGGCGAGCCGTGAACAGTGCGGTTTCGCGTATTCATAGATAGCCACAAGTCAGCTATCTATCTCAAAATTGGGCGAACCGACGTGTATAGTGCGGTCTCGCTCGAACTCTAGTACGAACAGCATAACGCCGTCTCTCTCGCATTCGTGGCGAGTCGTGTATAGTGCGGTCTCGCTCGAACTCTAGTACGAGCGGCATAACGCCGTCTCTCTCGCATTTGTGTCAAGTCGTGAACAGTGCGGTTCGCGTATTCGCAGATAGCAATATTCATTCTATCTATATCGGACCAGCGGACTGACGTGTATAGTCGGTCTCGCTCAAACTCTTATCCGAGCGGCATAACGCCGTCTCGCTCGCTCTCACGCGAACGGCCGATATAGCGCCGTCTCGCTCGCTCTCACGCGAACGGCCGATATAGCGCCGTCTCACTCGCTCTCACGCGAACGGCCGATATAGCGCCGTCTCGCTCGCTCTCACGCGAACGGCTGATAGAGCGCCGTCTCGCTCGTTCTCACGCGAACGGCTGATAGAGCGCCGTCTCGCTCGCTCTCAAGCGAACGGCCGATATAGCGCCGTCTCGCTCGATCTCGCTAACAGCTGATCGATAGCTGTCTCGCTCGCTCTCACGCGATCCGCGTAGTGGTGCGCTCTCACCCTACATCGCGTCTTGAGACCAGCAAACGTGTATCATTTTGTGACTTTAACAATAAACGGACAGTAATTCGCTCACCGGTCTTACTGTAACACATTAAGTCGCAACTGCATATCATTTCATTCCTATCAAGTATTCCTTACGCGATCACGCACTGAGAGAGCTTGCGATACCCCGCGGGTATGTGCCGGCAAAGTTCAATCGCGCTTACCCGGTTTTACAAAATTCGCGAATCGAAAGCGCGATCCCGAACAACTTTAAAGGCCTTTTTAAATTTTTATGTTCAAATCACTCACACATTCATTGTACAATACATATTATATGATTACAATACATATTATATGATTTAAATAATAGAATTTTCAAAGAATTAAAAGAGATTATTAAGATATAAGGAATTTAGATACATATGAAATAAAGACAATAAAATTAAAATAATTTGTTGTTAAGATAAATATGGAAATATATATCATAGAGGAAATATCCCACACAGCACATGTAAATTCCGAGAATGTTCTGAGAATATCACAAAAGTATATTGCGTATGTTCTAGGAACATTCGAAATACATACTGCGATATACTGAGTATGTACTAAGAATGCTACTATGTCCGATTTTTCCTACTTCTCAGTACATACTGAAAATATCTTTTAGTATATACCCAATAAGCAAAATGTAAGCAGTATGTCGACAGACTGGTAACAGATTTGATCAACCCATGTCAGCAGAATGACATCTACTGCGTCCTCATTCTGCTTCTAATCTGCTAGCAGAACCTGCTCACAGAATCGGATATCAGATTGTCGGCAGAAATCGAGCAGGATCTGCGCATGCAATTTGATGTTAGATTGTCAGCAGAAACCGAGCAGAATCTGCGCATGATAACAAATTGACAGCAGAAACTTCACAAGATTTGCGCTTACTTTTATTAATGTTATATAAATGCAACACAATTGATTATTACAGGTGCTAAATAACAATATTATCGGCAAGTTAATTAGAATTTTCTTAGAAAATGACATATATGTAATATGTTATATCGTAGATATATCTCATATAGCGAAGAACTAATTCAATTTAATTAAATTAATAATAAAGTAAATGATAAAAGTAAATGTAACTTGTAAAACTTGAGATGAATTGACTTGAGACTAATTTATTATATTTAGAATTAAATTCTTGCTTCATGCCTCAAATAGGCAGTACATGAATAATTTTTCATTTATCATATTGATTTCAATCAGTTTAATATTCTGACTCTCATTTGCTTGTATCAGATATCAGAAATTAAAGTGATAGAAATTAAAATAATTACTACATTTTTAGTCTTTTATTCGTATTCGCGACTTTATATATATTTCTGACAGAAATTCAATTACGAGAAAGTACAGCTCGCGTAGCGGTAAGTGAAGAATTATCGAATCATGTAAACCCTGTTCCGTTTCTGCCATCAATCTGCTATCAGAGATTGTATGCGCAGATCCTGTTCGATTTTTGCCGACAATCTGTTGTCAAATTGCATCGCACAGATCCTGTTCAATTTCTGCCACCAATCTGCCACTAAGTTATGCCGACAGAATCTGTTCGATTTTTGCTGCCAATCTGGTAACTGATTATGTTAACAAGCTTTGTTATATTTCTGTTGACATTCTGCTGACATCACATGATATATCAGAACCTGCATCGATTCTGTAATCTTTCTGTCGACAACAATTTGTAACAGATTCCCTGACAAGATCTGCTTTAGCAGACTTGGCTATTGGGGTACTTGGCTATTGGGGTATTTATTGGAACAGGTGGGTTTCCTATACCAGTCAGTCAAAAGACGACCATCCGAACGGATAACAATCGTGTCAAGAAAACTGATACAAGAATCAGACTCGGTTTCATGTGTAAATGCTAAGCGTTGATGGTAATTATTAAAGGTCGATTTTATCGTTTCAACTTTTGAGCGTGGAACAATGGTAAAAATGTCATCAACATACCTATAATACGTCGGAACATTAAAACTTAGTTGACTTAAGCAATGCGTTTCCAAGTGATCCATCACGATATCTGCCAAAATAGGTGACAGGGGGGAACCCATAGGACTACTAAAAATTTGTTGAATTGTCCATTAAATGAAAAACTAGTGGAGTCGAGAACCGTTTCAATCGCGTATAAGAACTGAGATAAGTTGAATTTTGTGTTAGGGGCAATGTGATTCCAACGTTTAGTGACCGCACTTAAAACTAAATCTTTGGGAATATTAGTGAACAATGCAGTAACATCGAGAGAAATCATTATTTCGTCATCCCTGATAAATTTATCTTTCAAAATGCTGGCAAACGTCCAACATCCTTAATATGAGATTTAGATTCCAAAATCGAAATCTTTAGTATATCGTGAATGTATTGCGCGACGTTATATAACGGACTACCGATTGCTGACACAATGATTCGTAGTGGAAAACCAGACTTATGAATTTTTGGCAGACCGTAACATCGTGGCAGATTACCATTAGTGGAGTTCAATTTTTTATATGTGGACTCATTAATTAAATCGTTACTGCGCCATGATTTGACAATGGTATTAATTTTATTCGTTAATTTCCTGATCGGATCTTTGTTCAATTTTTTATAAGTGGATTGATCACTCAAGAGCCTCCATTTTTTCCACATAATCAATTTTGTTCATGACAACTGTGACCTCACCCTTATCAGCCCCGGTGACAAACAAATCATCATAAAAAAAATAGAAAATATAAAAAAATATAAATAAGAAATAATATATATATACATTTTGAAACAATTTAATTGCTTTCTCTTTCTTATTTATATTTACTAGAACATAACATTGCGTTTCATTTTTTCTTCAAAATATTAAATATAAATAAATAAGAAATCTACTGATTAAAAAAAATCCATGTGATAGTTGTTAAATGGTACGAACAAAACAACGCGCGAATTGAAATAATCATCGACATACAGCACTGTGAGGTAAAGTTTTTTCTTGTTTTGAATGGCAAGGAGCGGGGAGATTTCCATTCATGCTGCCATGGTAAGGTGGTATATGCAGTGATGCCAGAACGTATACGCTGGCAACCGGCAACCGTGAGAGGGGAAGGTGGAGACGGTGACGCACACGAGCGAAAGCCATGTACGTGTGAACTCGGCGCTTCGGCTAGCTTCGGATAATAGAAAAGGACAGACTACAATTATTTGTCTTCTTCATATTAAGGCTGTGTTCCCAAAATTCACTGCCAGTATTGAAAATCTATAGTGTATGTCACGTAAACTATAGATTTTCAGTATTGGCAGTGAATTTTGGAACGCAGCCTAGCTGGCAACGGATGGACCACGCTGCTTGCTTGTCGCCATCTCGATACATGCGGCAGCGTTAAATGTTTTCTTTTACAGCTTTTTATATCATATATTTTTTTATAACTGATAAATATATTATACATTTATCAGTTGTAAGAAAATATCAATATATTTTTTTTCATATAAAAAGTTAATCGTATAATTCTTATAATGAATATTGAATACGTATACTATATATACATTAATATAAACGAATTGTGAACATATATATATATATATATATATATATATAAATATATATATAAATATATATCTATATATATATATATATATATATATATCATATATATATATATATATATATATATATATATATATATGGGACGTTTCACGTCAACCGGATCACTTGTCTGCCCAAAATTTGAAGCGACCTACAAAGACGTTCGATAGCTCAAAAAATTAGTCTTTACTAGTACTTTCGAAAGTCATGTGCCCCGTTTTTGAAATTCAAAATGGCGGATCCAATATGGCGGCTGAATGGATGAATAATTATTGAATAGCCTACGTAATTCCACAGTATCTCCTTTTTCAAAATTACATTGGCGTTGAAATTGCTTAGAAAGGAGTTTTCAGTGTCTCTGATCACAATCCTAGAGTTGTGTCACTGAAATCCAAGATGGCTGATCCAATATGGCGGCTGAAAGCCTGAAAATTGGAGAAAAATCTACATAATTTAACGTAATCATGTTTTTAAATATTGATTCGGTTTTGAAAATGGCTTGGTATTCAGTGTCTGTGATGTTGAATCTGGGTGGGTTCGGTTCTATACCAGTAACTGATGTTTCAAATTTTGAAAGTAGTTAAAAATCTGCAAGGTATATTGTCTTCTCATAAACGTGTGTTCACGTAAACACTTTCAGTTTTCTTTACATTGATGGTATTAAATATTCTTAATAATGAATCATGGCATAGTCTACAATAAAAAATAGGTTTTTATATCTTTTGCTTCAATATTGCACAATAGAAATGATATCCTTCGCAGCAGAATACCTTTTTACTTTCAATACTTTATTTGATGTCGGTATAAATGCGTGGCTCATTTGAATGTTAGTGACAGCTGGAGCTGTAGAAAACCTTTTATTCAAAAATTTTTTTGTCTTTTGATGATGTTCTTTAGAGTAATAAAAGAATTTAATATTTTCAAATTTTCCCTTTGCCCAAGTGAAGAGCCTAGTTGAATTCAATATAGCATTATTCTGATGTACTTGTAAGTTATAACGAGTCGCCTCCCTTTTCAGAGAAGCTCCAAGACCGTCACATGGTCCTTTACCATGTGCTGTAGCATGAAAGTGCCATTCGACTTCTGCGTCGAAATCGTTCTTGTGATTCATTAAATTACTCATTTGGTATCTATTTTTAAAGTGCTGTTTAGCACCATCAGTAGCGTAAATGATTTTTTTAAATTTTGGACAAATTTTTCTAATTATTGGTATCACATTTTGCTGCATTATACAGGGTGTCCCATTATAAAACATCCAGTCGAATATCTCGAAAACCAAACCCAGGAGAGAAAAATGTTTCAGACAAAAGTTGTTTGGTTTCGAGGGGGCCATAAGATGGTACCATTGGTTTGACCTTGAAGAGTCATTTGAACGTCACGTGAAGGTCACCTCAATATTTTCAAATGGCACCTCCTATTTTTTATTACATATTCTTGTAGCTGACCTCGAAAGCTTTCCAAAACGCTATAATAAAATATTTTTTCATAGAGTACTTTTCGAGTTATGAGGCTGGAAATCATTTCTTAATTTTACATAAACCATAATATATCTAGTAAAATATTCATTTTTCGATTATCTTGCCTTAATACTTTTATGTACAAAATAATGAGAGAAATCAATTGGTGTAAAAAAAACACATAGTTGTTTCAAAGAAAAAATATGTAATTGTTAATTGCAAATTACATATTTTTTCTTTGAAACAACTATGTGTTTTCTTTACACCAATCGATTTTTCACATTATTTTGTGCATACAAGTATTAAGGTAAAATAATCGAAAAATGAATATTTCACTAGATATTTTATGATTTATGTAGAATTAAGAAATTATTCAAGCCTCATAACTCGAAAAATACTCAACGAAAAAATATTTTATTATAGTGTTTTTGGAAAGCGCTCAAGGTCGGTTACAAGAATATCTAATAAAAAATAGGGGGTACCATTTAAAAAAATTGAGGTGATCTTCACGTGATCTTCAAATGACTCTTCAAGGTCAAACCAATGGTACCATCTTATAGCCCCCTCGAAACCAAACAACTTTTGTCTGAAACATTTTTCTCTCCTGGGTTTGGTTTTCGAGATATTCGACTGGATGTTTTATAATGGGACACCCTGTATATACAGCAGCTGCGTCATGAATTGTGCTATCTGATAGTAAAATGATGCTTTGATGTTCTAATTGTTCACCAGAACGGTAATAAAACAAAACTGTGAAAACTGTGCATTGATCATTGTTGTAATGAAAACCCTGTGCTGCGTCTTGTAAAACATAGGCTTAATTTTCAGCGAAATCGCACTGAAGTAATACCTCGTCTTCTTGTAAATTTTCCTTCTTATTAGAAATGAATTTTGACTGAGCTTTCGAGATGAAATCGTGAGAAATTAGTTCTTTTAGCTTTTCGCAAAGTTCTTCTACGAAATCTTCGGTTGGAAGACATTCTTGTCTTAAAGTGCATCGATCAGTAGATTGCCATTTACTAAAAATTACTTGCCGAATATTGTTTTGATTCAATATTCCTAACAGAAGATCAGAAAAATTTTCTAGTTTAGGACAATCCTTGCATTGAAGCACATGACAGGTATCTTTAGGTTTATCACAAAGAATGAAACGAATGCAATCATCAGAGTTGTTTAAGATAGTTTTTAAATTTTTGCTGAATGTTTCCAAACCTGCAGCATCGATCGATGAATAACGCAAACGCATACATTATGTGTTCCTGAAGTACCAGCAAGGACACACCATTTTGGCCGAAGTTCAGCAAATTTGGTCAAACCAATAGGAAATAAAGGATATTTCTTTTTGAAGCAAGTGTGCAGTACTTTAATGTCACTCAATAATAAACGCTTCTGCTTTTTTTCCTTACGATCATCGATACGTACAGTGACAGTCTCCTTTTTGTGCGGCATTATACGACTGTTCTCATCATTTTCGTAAAACTCAATCACTTTGGAAACTGTTTCATCAGGTAAATTCCTTCCTTTTTTTAGTGGCGGTATTGCTAAAACTCCGCTCGATTTTCTAAGATCTTTTGCTTGTTTGACCATTCTATAGGAAGCCTGGAATTCTTCAGCTATTTGACGAATACTGCAACATTCTGGAGCTATTGTGAGTATACTTACTCGGAGGGGATCATTCTCAGGTAAATTTTTAAATTTATGTTTTAAACCTTCCAAAAGATCTTCTAATTGTTGTTCTCTGGACAAACAAATCTTTTTACTTGGAGAATGGTCATTATCATTGAAATCCGAATCTTCAGTGTCCTCACAAAATGAGGAATCCCTTGCCTTTGTCTCATTACACATTTTTCGGCATTGGCTGCAAATTTTTGCGTTCAGACTTAGGTTTGGGAACATTTTAGAGATATTCTCTGAAATGTTCCTCAAACTTTTTACCGATATGACCATCCCTTCTTAATGGGTTAGAACATCTATTGGAAGATAACTTTTTTGGCTCATTTGTAGCGTCCTTGCGTTTCTTTTCCATTTTCTCTAATTAATATTTTATAGATTAATTTTTAAAAAGTCTACTAATTAGGAATCCGATACTCAAAGGTAAGGGCAGTCAATTTGAAAAAGACCGTTGAAACCACCACAGTAACTCTCTAAGCAATCTATGGTATTAGTTCATCACCTATCCTGAAAAGGACTGTTGGAGAAGCAACACCAGCTTACTGAACCGCGAAAAAGAAATTTTCACCAACTATCCTGAAAAGAACTGTTGGAGAAGCAACACCAGCTTACTGAACCGCGAAAAAGAAATTTTCACCAACTATCCTGAAAAGGACTGTTGGAGAAGCAACACCAGCTTACTGAACCGCGAAAAAGAAATTTTCACCAACTATCCTGAAAAGGACTGTTGGAGAAGCAACATTTGATTTTAAGAAAGTTAAGAAATTTTCATCAACTTTCTTAAAAGACTGCTGGAGAAAATATAATATTAACAGCTCACTGAGTTACCGATGGGATTGCTCACTAACTACTTTGAAAAAAAAACGTTAGAGTAGTAACCACAGTAACAATTTGATTTTTAAATTAAGTAGTCTTTTTACGGTTTCTGCAACCATATTGGATACGCCGTCTTGAATTTCAGTAATGTAACTCCCAAGTTAAGATTAGCTTTTTACTAATTTTCACACTTTCAGCAGCCATATTGGATCCGCCATTTTAAATTTCAAAACGGGGCACATAACTTTCGAAAGTACTAGTAAAGACTAATTTTTTAAGCTATCGAACGTCTTTGTAGGTCGCTTCAAATTTTGGGCAGACAAGTGATCCGGTTGACGTGAAACGTCCCATATACGAGGGTGGTCTGAAAAGTTTCCGACCTAACAAAGATACAAGACATTTTTTATTCAAATTTATTTTTATTTTTCTACATAGTCTCCCTGTAAGTCTACACACTTCTCCCAGCGATGCTCCCATCTCTTTAACCCGTCCCAAATAGTACTCGGCGTCTTTCTCTGCAAAATAATTGTTTACGAAGGTGATGGCCTCCTCATTTGATGAAAATCTCTGTCCTCCGAGCGCAATTTTTAGCTTAGGGAACAAAAAAAAGTCGCTGGGGGCTAAATCTGGTGAGTAAGGAGGATGATTAAGCAGTTCAAACCGCAATTCGTGGATTTTCGCCATGGCAACCGCTGAGGTGTGAGACGGCGCATTGTCTTGGTGAAACAAAATTTTTTTTTTCCGCAAATGTGGCCGTTTTTCCGCAATTTCTGCCTTCAGCTTGTCCAGTAATGATGCGTAGTATGCTCCTGTAATGGTTTTTCCATTTTGAAGATAATCGATGAAGATAACTCCATGACTATCCCAAAAAACTGTCGCCATCACTTTCCCAGCCGAAAAAACAGTTTTTGCTTTTTTTGGAGCCGATTCCCCCTTTGCAGTCCACTGTTTTGACTGCATTTTTGTTTCTGGAGTATAATGGTGTATCCAAGTTTCATCAACAGTAATTAATCGGCGCCAAAACTCTGATTTATTGCGCCTAAACTGCGCCAATAGAGCATTGCAAGTGTTCATTCGAACACGTTTTTGGTCTAACGTGAGCAAATGCGGCACCCAACGCGCGGACAGCTTTCTCATGCCTAAATCTTGATTCAATATGTGACAAACACGTTCTTTGGACATATTCACAGCCTCTGCTATCTCTCTCACTTTAATTCGACGGTCGTTTAGCACCATTTGGTGAACTTGAGCGATGTTATCGTCAGATGTTGCAGTTTTTGGACGTCCCGAACGTTCATCGTCTCCCAAGCTGGTACGGCCACGTTTAAATTCAGCTGCCCAAAATTTCACGGTGGTAAATGATGGCGCAGAGTCCCCGTACACAGCGTCCAACTCGTCTTTGATTTGCGTAGGCGTATTGCCTTTCAAAAACAAATATTTAATGACAGCTCGATACTCGATTTTTTCCATTTTCACAAAAACACTCACATCGACTTACTCAAACGATTGTCAAACAACAATTGCGCATCTAAAATGGCTGAAATTTTGGTGAGTGCTTTTCAACAGATGCGCAAACATATTCCCTAGTCCTTGTTGACGAGTGTTGCTAGCTTCATGTTAAGGTCGGAAACTTTTCAGACCACCCTCGTATATATATATATATATATATATATATATATATATATATATATGAAATTTAATTTAATTCATAAAAATAGAAAAAGTAAAATCATTTTCGACAAACGTGCTCAACACATGTGTTTGTAACATTTGTTTGTATTAATATATATTATATATATATATATATATGTGTGTGTGTGTGTGTGTGTTCTATATATATGTGTGTGTATATAGCAGTGTATTGAGTACGTTTGTCGAAAATGGTTTTACTTTTCCTATTTTTATGAATTAAATTAAATTTCATACATATTCCATTAATTTATTGTCTATCCCCTCAGGGTTTACAAGGCGCTTTTGCAGGGAGCGTTCCCGAACCTTTACATCATAATCCCTCCAATTTTCCCGACCTGGCCATTTTGCGACCCATACATTCTAAAACCCTCTCCCTCCCCACGCACCCTTACCTCTTCCTCACATAAAAACCCTCCCCCCTATAACTCCATCTTTCTCCCTCTCTGTGTCTCCCTCCTCTCAGTCCTGCTTCCTCTCGGTCTTTCTCCTTCCTTTCTCCTCCTTTCCACTGCTCCTCCCTTCCTCCTTGCTGTCCTTCTCAGGGCCCTTCCTGCATCTTCCTCCTCCTTCCTCTGTCATCAAGTGCTCTCTCCTTTACAGCTCTTTCCTGTAACATAACTAACCTATTCCTTTGCCCCTCCTCCTCTCTCCTCTATCCTCCTCTCTCCCCCCTCTCTCTCTAACCCTCTTCCCCCTTTATCCTCCACCTTTCTCCTCTCCCCCCTTTCCTAACTCTCATCACTTTCTCCCTCCGTTTCCGTCTCCACCTCATCCTCCTTCCATTCGTTCCTTTCTGTGTCCCATCCCCAAGCTTTCCCCCCCACCCATTAGGAGGGTCGGCCATGACGTGTAAAGAATGACAGGGCGGAAAGTGTGGTGGTGTAGAATAGGAAAATGAGGTGGATAAAGGTGATAAAATGGGGAGAGAGTTGGAGGAAAGTGAGAGGAGGGGTAGAAGAAGAGGAGGACATGGAGGTAGTGACGGAGGAAAAACAGGAAGGAAATTATGGAGGAGTATAATTATGGTGAAAGTGCTGAGTAAGGAAGGAAGTGAGGTGGAGGGGAAGAGGGAAGGTGGCAAGAGAAAGAGAGCGGTTCAATGATAAAAAGTAATTGGAGAGGGCGTGAGAATAGAAGAGCGATGGACCGATAAAAGAATGAAGTTTTTAGAAAAGAGGGTAGATGGCGTGAGAAGAGGGCCACTAGGGAAGTAGAAGATCGAGGGATCGATAGAGGAATGAAATTCTCTGGAAAAGAAGGTAGATGGCGTGAGAAGACGGCCACTAGGGAAGAATGATCGAGATATTGATGAGTAGACAAAAGTGATGAGACGGAATTAAGAAGCACGTGGTTCAGGCAGTAAAAGTGGTTGAGATGACGAAACCGGTGAAGAGTGGTGGCATGGTGGAGGAGTTAAGAGGTATAAGAAGAGCGGTGGAGGAACTGGTAGGAGTTGTGAAAAGAGTAGTGGAAGGATAGGAAAGGAGGGAGAAGGGGAGACAGAGGGAGAGGACAGAAGCGGTCAGGAGAGAAGAGGATGTCACATTAAGGGAGATGAAGCGGAGAGATGAAGAGAAGAGAACGGAAGAGGAAAAGAAAGTACGGGAGGAGGAAAGGAAGGTGGAGGGTCAGCACGGAATGAAAGGAAGAGTGGACGAAATCAGGAGGGACAGAAGAGAGGGGAGGGAAGGAAGGGGGCATACAAGAGAGGAAGGAAGAAAAGGTAAAGGGGTAAAGAGGGGGAGGAAGAGGAAAGGATGAGGAGGGGAAGGGGAGAGTGACGGATGGAGATGAGAAGAAGAGGAAGAGAGGGAGAGGGGAGAAGTCAATAGGGAAAAATGAGATCAAGAAAGAAGAGGAGGAGGGAGAAACTCGGGGGAGAGAAGTAGGAGGAGTGAAGAGGAGGAGGAAGATTGGTGATGGTTGGTGAAGGAAGAGGAAGAGGAAAAAAGGAAGAGGAAAAGGGCTAGTGAGGGGAGGGAAGAAGAGAAGAGAGAAGAGCCATGAAGAGAGGAGAGGAAGCAAGAGGAGGAGGGCATGTGAAAAAAATTTGAAGAGAGAAGAGATAGAGTGAGAAGAGAGAAGGAGAGGAAGGAGTCAGAGAGGAGGGGTAGGGAAAGAGGGGAGGAGTGGATGATGAGGAGGAAAAGAAGAATGAACGTGGTGTGGAGAGGAATAGAGGGGGGAGAAATTCGGAGGAGAGAAGGAGAGTGATGGAGGGGATTGTGGCTGAAGAGTTAGGAAGAAGGGTGGAAATGAACGAGGTGATAGAGAGAAGGGGACAGCGGGGATGGTTCTAATAGCGAAGATGGGGAAGAAGACGGAAGGGAAGAGAAGGGAGAAAAGTTATAGGTGGGAAATTAGGTGGAAAAGGGGTGAGGGCAGAGAGGGCTAAAGGGAGGGTGGTCGTGGTGACGAATAGGAGAATATGGGTGGGGGGTAAATTTCATATATATTTATATATATATTTCATATAACATATATATATATATATATATATATATATATATATATATACAGGGTGGGGAAAAAGTATGGAAGCAAACAATTGTTTCCGAAACTATTCATTTTTCGACAAAATGTCTTAGACATAATTTTTATGGTATGAAAAGATATATTATGTGGCATAGACGGCATGACCTTGAAATGACCCTTACGAGCTGCATACAAATAACGTAAAAAATTTCAAATGGAACTCGACAGTTTTTGTTATAGATTCTTGTAGCTAATGTCGAAACGTTTACAAAACACTGCATATGAGCCCCATTCCCTTAAAAACACTCCCAGTTAACACCCCAATCCGAATATTATATGATAGTCTTCTATATTATACCTGCAACAGACTAACGACAGTTCGCCCATCATGGGAGCCCTACCGCAGTAGGGCTGCTTCCCTGCCGGATTAGTAACTCTAATGAAGGTGGACAACAACCGAGAAGCGGCTTTCGGGTGGCCAGTCCTAGTCGTCCACAGTGATTCTACTGAAAAAAAGGTTCCTGGAGAGGGCCAGGTCCACAGAATGATGCTAAAGATTTTACGTCACCCCTATCGATTGAATCCCGTGGATCCGAATCACGAGTAACCCAAACCTCGGGCTAGACTGCGCCGGGAATGCCTGCCCAGCTTCAGGTATTAAGAAATACTGGCCAAGTAATCCTCCATACACACGCCCGGTTACCCGGCTTTAACCCCGTCATAGGCTCCGTCAGCGGAGAGGGAGCGGTCTTCCCACATTGAACGTAGCCCTTCAGGCTGACTTTGCCCGCACAAGTCCGGGGCTTACATTCCGACGTCTTCCAGGTCTTAGAGGTCAGATACCGACGTCACCTCTCCACCGCGGTCGGGGGCTACCCCCTTGGTTAGTCTGATGGGAATATCCACCGGGGCCGGCTGTGCCTCGTCCACACACCCACTCATTCATCCACATACTCACGCACATCCCTCGGGTGTCTCAGGCCGAGATAATCCCGCCTCTGGCCCGGTAGGGTGACTAAGTCACCTCAACAGTCCTTCGGGGTCCCAGCCGGCACCCTTGAGGAACGCCTC
Source organism: Camponotus floridanus (assembly GCF_003227725.1). NCBI lineage: Eukaryota > Metazoa > Arthropoda > Insecta > Hymenoptera > Formicidae > Camponotus > Camponotus floridanus. Next base: position 125,848 of record NW_020229424.1, read on the forward strand.
ACACGGTAGGAGCACCTATCGCTCGGCACCCTCCTCCCACGGGAGCACCCGTATATCAAAAACAAGGAGCAATCCTCCCCTTACGATGCCTTGTCACCGGGCGATTGAAGTCAGGGCTGCCAACCCCTATGCGCATCAGATCAAGGTGCCCAAGGAGGGAGCGCAACCCTTCTTCCCGACTCCTGCCGGCCCGCGCCAACGAGAGACGAGGGAGTGCAATGGTGTGCTCTTAAACCTCTCTTCCAATGAAGAGGGGAGCTTCACCACGACAAGGTGGCACCCCGCGGAGAAGATTCTCTCTCTGTCTGTCTGTCTGTCTCTCTCTCTCTCTCTCTCTCTCTCTCTCTCTCTCTCTCTCTCTCTCACCTGTAATTTTTTTTTTACGAGAGGGGAAAATGCATTTTATGCATACCCACCAGTCGATCCAGTGAGTTATGTGGGACTCGAGTACCAAGTCGAATTACTCGGTACTCCCTACCCACTAAAAACCTCTCTTTTTCACGAATTTTCTTTGACACACTGACCTTCCCAAGATCCGTTTTCACATAACGTCAAAAAATAGTTATTATTACCTTGTTCGATGACTTCTGATGTATTGCTGTAATTGCTGAAGGAGAAATGAATTTTCTGATAGATCGTACGTTCTCAAATTTAACGTAGGTATCACGTTGCACAAGACAGAAATCCACACTAAATTATTAACTGAAAGTTTTTCTTCTTTCATGAACTGCATTCTTTTATAAACTTTAACATAATCACATTTATTTACTCACTCGACGAGACGAGAAATTTACTAATGACTCTATCACTAATCACTATTAATCACTGTCGAATAATAACTGTTGGCGATTAAAAAGCACTCGATAAAAGAAACACGCACGGACACGTCACTACACGACGCGACGACGCGACAATGCGACGATAAATTACTCGGCGACTGCAAGCAGTTTTTTGTCGTAGTAGGTTGCGTAGGTTAAGGTACTACTGGCGCTATCGAACGCGATCATGTGTTCGATTGAAGAATGCGGTAAACATAATAAACATTTAACATATTAATATTATTACTACCGCAATCTACTATGACAAAAAACTGCTGGGTGGGTGGGAGGGAGGGGAGGAGAGAGGAGAGAGAGAGAGAGAGAGAGAGAGAGAGAGAGAGAGATATCTTTTATTAGCTTTCTCAGTTACTTTTTCCTATACATAATTACTATACATTGTTAAATATATATTCTTTTTACAGTCTCTTAAACGATACCAATCTTTCACATTGCTTTATCTCGGTGGGTAAAAAATTATACATTTTTATTCCTTCGTAGAACAGACTTTTTTGTACACTTCTAGTTCTACGAAATGTTAATACTATGTTTCTGGCCTGTCTCGTTTGTCTATCACCTTCCCTTCCCACTATTTCTATTTTGTTACTTAATGTCACGCCGATGCCATGTTATTTAAGATTTTAAAAATAAATACACCCACGTTATAATACAATCGTTGCCTTACGGACATGAACTGCAGCGCCTGAAGCATGTGCTCAACTTTGATATATCTATTGCATTGCAAAATGACTCTCATGGCACGGTTTTGAGCTACCTGAAGTTTATTCAATTGCGTTGCGTTTCTCCCATCCCAATTAATAGAGTAACACAGTACTCGAAATGAGGTGCTATGATGGACTTATATACAATACATCTAGTGTACGCTGATACGAAGTTACCTATTCTACTTAAAAAACTAATCTTTTTCCCTATTTTCTTAAGCATATAATCGCAGTGGTCCTTAAGTTGTAGTTTATCATCGATAATTACATCAAGATATTTGATTTTTTCAACGCGTTCTAATTCCATTCTGTCGGAGCATCTTAACGTAATATTACCTCTCTGCTCCTTTCTTACACTTCTGACTATCATGTATTTTGTTTTCTCTTTTATTTTCTCTTTTATTTTACTCGCATTCATTTTCAATTTATTAACACTTATCCATACTTCTACTATGTTAAATACCATGTTCATTTTCCTCTCTAATTCCTCACTACTTCTCCCGCTTACATATACTAATGTATCATCTGCAAACATTTTTATATTGCACTCTTCCGGACAAGATTCTATTATATCGTTTATATATATTGTAAATAGCAAAGGCCCTAGTACCGATCCTTGTGGGACTCCATATACCGTTTTAAGACATTCTGACCATTAATTGTTAAATTTGACTTGTTGTGTTCTGTTGCTTAGATAAGTTCTAAACCATTCTAGTACCCTTCCTTTCATTCCATATTGATCTAATTTTTCTAGCAATCTTGTCCTATCCACCGTTTCAAATGCTCGTTTTAAATCCAGGAATATTACTCCTACCATTTTCCCTTTACTAATTATTAGCTTCCAATCATCAATGACGCTTTGTATCGCTGTTTCACACGAATGGTGTTTTCTAAATCCCGATTGATGTTCAGATATAATATCATTACTATGTAAGTATTCATCTATTTGTTCCTTTACGACTAATTCTAAAATTTTCTCATAAATAGGTAATATATTAATTGGTCTATATTCACTTGCTTTCTTTGGTTTTTCTATCTTAGGAATCGATATTATAGTAGATGTTTTCCATCCCTCCGGACATGCATCTTTTATTAATGAATCATTTATTACCTTCAATAGTTCATTCTTTATCACGTAAAAGCTCATTTTTAATATATCACTAGATATTCCCTCATCTGTTCCTTTCTTCCGTGGCAAGGCCATAACAATTTGTTCTAGTTTCTGTAAATTTATCAATTCAAAATTTTCAATTATACCTCTATTTTTTATAATATAAATAGTTTTTGTACTTTTACTATAATTTTTTTCTATAGATTCTATTATGTCATTAATGCTCTGTATATAAAATATATTAAATTTATTCGCTAAAGTACATTCTTCTATATTTTCTAATATTTCAAAATCTACATTATTAATTTCCTTTGAACCCGTAGTCTCTCCTCTTATGACTTTCTTTAGAGTTTTCCACATTAGTACAGGATCATTTTTATTATTATCTATCATGTTCTCATAATATTCTTTCTTTTTCTTTCTAATTGTTTTAACTACCGTATTTCTCGCAACTTTAAACTGAAATCAATCTTGTTCTTTGCCCGTATATACCGCTCTTGCATATGCTTCGTCCCTTGTATTTGTAACTAATCTTATTTCATCCGTATACCATTTTTTCCCTTCCCATATCTTTAGAATTTTAAACTTTTTCATTGGTGCTACCATATCTAACGCTGCTACCATGTTCTGAACAAATTTCTCTGCTCTTTCGTTTACCTCTAAATTAACTCTACTATCTAATCCTTCCTCCACTGCATATAAAAATTCATCTATCTGAAATTTGCTGTAATCTCTACTAATAAATTCTCTATATTTTTCTTTAATATTACTTTTATTGAGTTCAACGCTAATCCATAAATAATCTGTTATCCTTGGCTTATCATATACGTTACAGCTTACCTTAGTATTTGCGAAAACTAAATCTATCAAAGTTTGACTATTTTTTATAATCTTCGTCAGTTTGTCTACGTATTGTTTCATACTCAAACACAACATCTCATTTACTAACTTTTTCGCATAAAACATGTCCGCCATTAAGTCTATATTAAAGTCACCTAACATAATGCATTGACCTTTCGCTACTAAGAGATCCACTACATCCTCTATAAATCTTAAGAAATCGCCGTCTGACGCACTCAATGAATGATACACTACTACAATTACGCCTTTATATATATTATCTCTTATTTCGACTGCTACACCCCAACAGTTTGATACTATCTTTTTCTTTACTATTACATCATATTTGATATCATTTCTTATATAAATCATCACGCCTCCCGTGTTTCTATTTTCCCCATCGCATCTAACTAAACTATATCCCGGCGCATTCATTTCACTGTCTTCAATTTCCACAATGAGTCTAGTCTCCGATAACGCCACGGCTACAAGATTCATCCTCTTTATATAGTCTTGAATTTCATCTTTATGCGCCATTACACTCTGCGAATTCGTGTATACAATTGATTCCTTCCATGATTGCTACTTAGTAGACTCCCAGCCAGCTCTCTTTTTCTCTCCCTCCAATACTCTGATGAAAGTCGGACATTTTCTACTTAACGCATCATGTTCGTCATTTATCTTCAAGTTGTACGTTTTAATCTTGTGCATATAATTTACACATCTCATCTTTATTGCCTTATCATCACTTACTTTGTGATTTCCAGCACATTTATGACATGTTTCTTTTCGCTTACAATTTTTAGCAATATGATAGTAACCCCAGCATTTAAAACATCTCTTAACACTATAATTATCAAACACAGGACATTTCCTCCATCCGATTAATATTTTCTCTCTTTTCAGCATCAGCTCATGCGTCCTTTCATCCAGAATTAAGGAACCGTCCTCTTTTCTTCCACCTCCAGCACGGGAATCATCGTCACTCCTACCTTTAACCATCCTTTTCACTATCTTTATGTAGAATTCTTCTTTAATTTTATTTTGTTTCTTGATTGTATCAATTAAGACTTCATCATCCAGCTGTATTTCTTCTTCTCCAACATTTACAATTTTTATTTTCGGTTTAATTCCTTTCGGTTCTATGACGTTGAAGTCATCACCTAGCTTCTCACGCACTGTATCCCTCAGCTTTTCCATTTCACTCTCGCTCTCACATCCAAGAATAATCGATCCTTTATTTCCTTTCTTCAACTTTGTTATTCCTACATCCAGCTTCTTTATATCAACCTTCTCTTTTACCAATTTTTTGGTAATTTCACATTCCTGCTCCCTCTTCGGTTGTATGATTAAAATGCTTTCTTTCTTTTTATTTTTTACTGCTTCACTGTAACTTCCTATTCTTCCTGTGGTTTTCTCTTGTATATTTCTCTTTACTTCTTCAAGTTCTCGCCTAAAGGTTTCCAACTCTTCTCTAATAATCTGCGTAATCATCGTCTTGATTTCCTTCTTACAAGCTACTTCGTCTCTCATTTCCTTCACTGTATTTACTAACCAATCAATTTTTCCCTCCATTCCTTGCTGTTTGTTCGCACCTGATGAAGTCACTGTTGCTCCCCTCGAACCCGTTGAACCCGTTGATCCCAATCTTTCTCTACCCCCGCTCGCTGTCGGCGTTTTCCTCATTTCGACCTTATCACTCTCGTTTTCGATTTCTTTAAATGGACCTTCGCATTTCACCAATTCATCCCTCTTGAGAATTTTATGCCTGAAAATACGCCCAGGGTGAAAGAAAACTTTCGTACACGTTGTACACTGCTGTACAACGTTTTTTATTTCTTTCTTACACGCAGAGCAACGATATTCCGCGTATTCGAGATTTAGCATATCCGCATTACCGACTGATAATCTCGATAACGATGAATCCCGTCTGAATGAGCGTCTTCCACGAATTAGTTACCTTAGCGCCCGCGCTTGCTGAGTCATCCACATCGGCACCTTGATCGACACCTGTCTTCCGCGCGTTGGGATGTCACACGAAAATTTACGTTTTTCTCACATCAATCAGCACATTCCGACTAGATAACGCACAATAATGTTCATGGTCGAACCCAGCACCAATGTGGAAACTCTTATTCCCATTACCTCTCTTAAACCGCAGTACAAACTATGATTTATACGGAGCGATGTGACACACGTTCACGTTGAGAAGTGAGAAATGAGAGAGAGAGAGAGAGAGAGGGAGAGGGAGAGGGAGATGGAGAGGGAGAGGGAGAGGGAGCAGACAAAGAGAGAGAGAGACAGCAGACAGAGAGAGAATATACGTGTTCGCATGTGTGTCTGTATGTGTATAGCGACCAGCTGATCGCAGTAGGCGCCCCGCGTAAGCGCTCGCGTCTGACGGTGAATCGCGTCACCCTTGCCTGCCTGTTGTATCCGACCCGTCATGCGTTAACTACTTTCTTTAATAATTTGAAAACTAAGCTTCGGACGAAATTTTGCAAAAGGAAAAATCGTCTTAGAATTGACTCGACAATATGTCATTTCACGAGGGGACACAGGGGTTATTTTGAATCACCCCTGTATATATGTCCCAAAACACAATCAATCTTTCAAAGACAGATTCCTGCGATCATTTGGAAACGATTTTTCCTCAGCGAAAATGTCGATGAAGGCCATCATTTTTTGCATGTTCCCGATTTTTGTCATCATATATCTTTGCAATTAAACCTTAAATTAAAACTCAACTAAAGTAAACTCTGTTTAAAATTAATCGAAGGATGTGGTTTAGTTAATATTTTATTTCTACAAAGCTTAGTTTACGAAAAACTCCTTATTTCCAGTCACTTACAATTCGAAAATTATTAGTGCTTCGACATTTTCGATAAGGAAAAATCGTTTTCAGATGATCCCAGGACTCTGTCTTTGAAAGATTGATTATGAGTTTCGGGACATCTTGTATATATATATATATATATATATATATATATACAGGGTGGGGAAAAAGTATGGAAGCAAACAATTATTTCCGAAACGATTCATTTTTCGACAAAATGTCTTAGACATAATTTTTATGGTATGAAAAGATGTATTATGTGGCATAGACGGCATGACCTTGAAGTGACCCTTACGAGCTTCATACAAATAACGTAAAAAATTTCAAATGGAACTCGTCAGTTTTTGTTACAGATTCTTGTAGCTGATGTCGAAACGTTTACAAAACACTGCATATGAGCCCCATTCCCTTAAAAACACTCCCAGTTACGAAACAATTGTGATAATTCGTATCGACGAAATTGAAAATAGACAGCGTACGTGTGATTACATGAATGTGTGTAACGCGACTGAATGTCATTATGAGAGATCAGTACAACAGTAGCGATTACTGCAACAAATTAAGAATAACCCGCTTCGATCATTTCTGCCGATACGAAAGACACGCGAAGTTCATAGAATCAGTTAAGGCGTACATCGAACCGTACTCAAGGAAAGAGATTGCGTGATTCATCCAACCAGTTAAGGTAAGATAAGTGCGATTCATCTAACCAGTTAAGGCAAGATAAGTGCGATTCATTCAACCAGTTAAGGCAAGATAAGTGCGATTCATCCAACCAGTTAAGGCAAGATAAGTGCGATTCATCCAACCAGTTAAGGCAAGATAAGTGCGATTCATCCAACCAGTTAAGGTAAGATAAGTGCGATTCATCCAACCAGTTAAGGCAAGATAAGTGCGATTCATCCAACCAGTTAAGGTAAGATAAGTGCGATTCATCCAACCAGTTAAGGTAAGATAAGTGCGATTCATCCAACCAGTTAAGACAAGATAAGTGCGATTCATCCAACCAGTTAAGGCAAGATAAGTGCGATTCATCCAACCAGTTAAGGTAAGATAAGTGCGATTCATCCAACCAGTTAAGGCAAGATAAGTGCGATTCATCCAACCAGTTAAGGCAAGATAAGTGCGATTCATCCAACCAGTTAAGGTAAGATAAGTGCGATTCATCCAACCAGTTAAGACAAGATAAGTGCGATTCATCCAACCAGTTAAGGCAAGATAAGTGCGATTCATCCAACCGGGCCATCGTGAAAATAACATTTGAAATTACAGAAATGAAAATCAGTAACAATTCCTATGATAGAAAACGACAAAAATAGCAAATTTTCAAAACACAATATCCGAAACTTGTATGCCAATTGACACTACTTTTTTAAGGATAAAATAAATGATAATAATAAATAAGGTAGCGATGATCAAGAAATAAAAAAATTCTATGAAGACTCATAGACAGTGTATCATATGACAACAGGTACAATTACATGTTATTAGTGGACGCAACTGAACGTCATGATGCGAAATCAGTAAGCAATGTCAATGTGCATACAAATTGTTTGTATCACAATTGTTTCATAACTGAGAGTGTTTTTAAGGGAATGGGGCTCATATGCAGTGTTTTGTAAACGTTTCGACATCAGCTACAAGAATCTGTAACAAAAACTGACGAGTTCCATTTGAAATTTTTTACGTTATTTGTATGCAGCTCGTAAGGGTCATTTCAAGGTCATGCCGTCTATGCCACATAATACATCTTTTCATACCATAAAAATTATGTCTAAGACATTTTGTCGAAAAATGAATAGTTTCGGAAATAATTGTTTGCTTCCATACTTTTTCCCCACCCTGTATATATATATATATATATATATATGTATATATATATGTATATATATACATATATATATGTATATATATGTATATATATATGTATATATATACATATATATATGTATATATATGTATATAGGTATATATATATATATATATATATATATATATCCCAGCAAACACAGAGATGTAATATATATCTCTCAGAGTTATAACATTATATATCACAAGTAACATAGTTACATAATAAGTAAAATACATGTATGTTACATGTACTGCTAAATGTCAGCAACAAAAGTACTTCTGTGATATATCAGAGATATATATCACTGAACTTTAAATATTATATTTATGTTATATAATCATACCACTATATCACATAACAAATATATTTCAGTTACGGAACATTAGGTAACATATACATTTCAAATGCATAACAATGTATAAATGTGTTACATATAGTTTACTCATATGTAAGGCACACAATAAAGAAAATACTAGGAATAAATATTAATTAAATATTAGAAGTAAGAATTATTTTAAAATAATAAATTCGAAAAAATGTGATATACAAATACAAATTCGAATATAAAAGGCTCTTACTAGTTTATTTTTTATTATTTTATTATTTTATTATTTTAAAATATAATTCTTACTCATTATATTTTCTCTATTGTGCGCCTTACATATGAACAAAATGTATGTTGTTACACATTTACACATAGTTATATATATGCATTTGAAATGTTTATGTTACTTAATGTATATCCACATTGCGTGTTTATTAGGAATTAATAGGTATCATTTAGAGGATTAGCCATATTGTAATGTTATTTTATTCTTAAGTTATTTTTTATATTTTTGGCAAATATTATATAACAGAAATTACATAATAATTAAAAAATGTATTAAAATCTTATATTAATGTATAGTAATTATATATCACAAGTATATATTTATTTTTTATAAATATTTAACATACATACACTTGAGAAAAAAGGATAAAATAAAATTTCAAAGATAAATAATAATTTTACAATGTCATGCTGAATATCAAAATATAGTCTGAAGTATCATGAAATTTAACCTACATCATATATATATTTCAGCATTTGCTAAAAAACAAAATTTATTATTTTAGTACTATAAAATTAAAAAAAAATATGCACTCTTGTATATAAATATAAATATATATGTGTGTGTGTGTGTATGTATATAATATATATAAATAAAATAAAGTAATATTTTTTATAAATTCTATAGCAATGGCAAAAATTATTCAAGTTACTAGTCATATATGCATGTGTAAGTGATGTGTACATGTGTGATATGTATATGTAAGATTTGATTTGTTTTGTACTACATTTGTACACACTGCACTTTTTTTTACATTGCACATTTTTCACAGCATTTGAACTCATATTGTTACTTATAAGATAATTATATTAAGAAAAATATTTGAAAATCAATTTTCATTATTTATTTTAATTTTCTTTGTTATCACTTGCGTCTGCTTCATGTCTATATTTTTGTTCTCTTGAAAGCCTTAATTTGCTAAGACGGAACCATTCACTCGCTGCCTTTTGAAAATGTATTTCTTGAAAATTGTAATGCGTTGACAATACTGCATCTTAAAATATTTGTATAAGCAAAAAAATAATATTCACATAAATAAAATATATTTGAAATCAATTGAATAAGCAAATGGAAGTACTTACTTTGAATTACTGTTATTAGTGAAAGATCACAAATCTTGAAATTGTTTCGTTGGCCTAACCAACTGCACTTTGTACCAAGGTGATTTGTAAAAATTCTTTTGAATATTGCTTTTACGTTGTCTGTTCCGTTTGCACCACCAATACGTTTGACATACATTATCTGAAAATATTTATTAATTTTAACTACTAAAGCATTTTTGTAATATACAATAACTGCTTTCGCGACAGAATCAAATTGATCCAGAATAAATAGAAAATTCAATGATATTTCAGATTTGACCAATCACAACGCAGGCTCATTTTATTCTGGATCATTTTGATTCTGTCGCAAAAGCAGCTAATATATCCAAATAACATACAAATGCTTTTTTAACATTCTCGTTTTCCATAGATTGATCAAAATGAATCAATTGATCAATTATTTTTATAGGCAATTGATCTTGTATTATTTGTACTTCCTCTCCATCGGAATCATTTTTTTTCTTTCTATTCTCGAGACATTTCAGTCGGATATCAATACTTTTTACGTACATTTTTATTAACGTACATTCTTGTAGAATTCTTTGTACTTTGTCTGCAATATATATAAAACATGTAAATATATAATAATATATAAAAAGGTAAAATGTAAATATTAATGTAAATATTAATGTAAATATTTGGAAGTTTTTTCTTACTGTAGGTATTTGAGCTGGCATCCGTGACTGGTTTTTGAATACCAGAGGTAACTTCTCTATTTGGACGAATTGGTTCTAAATCACACACACACACACACATGCAAACATAATAATATATAAATAAATATATAATACATAATAACATATAAATAACATATATACATACACCATGCAAATATATATATATATATATATATACAGGGTGGGGCATTTATCTTGAGACAAGATAATATCTCGATTGGAGTCGATTATTTTGAAAAAAGTTTTAGACAAAAGTTGTATGGTTTCAAGGGGACATAAGATGGTGTTATTAGTTTGATCTTGAAGAGCCACCTGAAGGACACGCGAAGGTCAGCTCCAACTTTTTAAATGGGACACCCTATATGCTTTTGCATATTCTTGTAGCTCATCTCAAGAGCTTTCCAAAACACTATAATTAAGTTAGTTTTCATTAAGCACTTTCCAAGTTATGAGGCTTGAAATCATTTTTTAATTTTACATAAACCGTAAAATATCTTGTAAAATATTCATTTTTCGATTATTTTACCTTAATACTTTTATGTACAAAATAATGAGAAAAATCAATTGGTGTAAAGAAAACTCATAGTTGTTTCGAAAAAAAAAATGTAATTTGCAATTAACAATTACATATTTTTCTTAAAAATAACTATGTCTTTTCTTTACACCAATTGATTCCTCTCATTATTTTGTACATAAAGTATTAAGGTAAAATAATCGAAAAATGAATATTTTACAAGATATTTTACGGTTTATGTAAAATTAAAAAATGATTTCAAGCCTCATAACTTGGAAAGTACTTAATGAAAACTAACTTAATTATAGTGTTTTGGAAAGCTCTTGAGATGAGTTACAAGAATATGCAAAAGCATATAAGATGTCCCATTTAAAAAGTTGGAGCTGACCTTCGCGTGTCCTTCAGGTGGCTCTTCAAGATCAAACTAATAACACCATCTTATGTCCCCTTGAAACCATACAACTTTTGTCTAAAACTTTTTTCAAAATAATCGACTGCAATCGAGATATTATCTTGTCTCAAGATAAATGCCCCACCCTGTATATATATGTATGTATAAGAAATAAAACATACCTTCTATTTCAAAAGCTGGTGGTGTATATGTTGAATTAGACGCTATTACAACAGGAATCTCGTTCAATGTTATGACATTGCTATTCTGATTGTTTTCATTAACTAGTACATCTGTACAAGAAAATTCTCCATTGCAAATATCTGTTGTTGAAGAAGACAGAATAGAGTCCGGTAGCTTGTCATGTGATACATTAAGTGTTGAAATTTTGTAATTTTGCTTAATCACATTGCTTTTCTTATTTAATTGTGGAGGAGGCTTATAACCTGTAATAAAATATTAATATTTAGAAGAAAATTATTTTAGTATTACGTATTATATAACTTTCACTTCTCTATTGTGTTGTAAAATTGTATTTATTTTATTATTTGAAAAAGTATGCTATAAAATAAAATTTCATCATGACTAAAATTTAATAATTTTGTTATTACTATTTTTAAATGGAACAAACATAATTTCTTTTCTTGTTACATTTTGATTCTAAATCTTCAGAACTTTCATTGTTGTCGCTGGTCAAAACCTTTCTTTTTTTTTTTCGCTGACCTTTCCCACGAAAAAACATTCTCTTCAGTAGAAGTGCAGTTGCTGTTTTCGGCTTTTTTTCTTGCCAGTTGCACAGTTCCTATTGAACATAATAATTTATTTTACGAGAGAATTTATAATTTCTATTTCTATTTCTCAATAAAGAATAATTTCAGTTAAACATAGGAAAATTTACTATAATAGTTTGCACAATTATTCATAACAGTAAAATATATACCATAAAATCCTTCAACCTCTACGTCATAAATTTCCCATGTTGTTGGATCAGGTGTTACGCTGTAATTAATATATTGTGATACATTTTTAACTTTGGCCACCAGCATTTATTTTTTTCTTCAGTGAGCCATGATGATGGTATCTCTGAGTAATCATTGCTTTTTATAAAATGCACTACAGCATAGGAAACCATATTTCTTCTTATATTTTCTATAGCATACCACAAACATAAATTCCAAAATTTCTATATTAGTGTGCATATTTTAGTGTGAATAATGATAATAAGTATATTATATTAATAAGTGTATTATATATTAATAAAAATTATGTATAAAAGGCAATATTACAAGATCTCCAGATTCTGTTTCAATAACGACATTCTTTTCACGCACTTGATTTATATTTACTGAATTGATAGCAAACATGTCAGTTTTAGATATCAGAAGAATAGATAAATTGATAGAGTTACAAGGCGTATTAAAGAAAGATTTCCATTTTGTAACACATTTACCAGAGAAGGAAATATGATTTTGATATAAAATTTTTTCCACAAAGATTACTGATCCATCATGTAGAAAACAACAATTGTCAAATTCTTTTGTAGATAAACTAAATCCTGCAAATTCTATTTTCTCGATCATGTCATTTTGTGCATGTTTAAAATGAATAATGGGATATACTTTTATTTCATTTTTTTTTACTATTTGTGCTGTTTCATGTAATCTGTTGAATACTTGTTCTAAATAATTTTTTCCTATAATATATTTTACTCTTTAATTTATATAAATAATTTTCAAATTTAAATGCACTAAATGAATCCAATGGACCAAACAAGGCCACATCATTTGAAAGATGTATAAGATTGTGTACATTATATGAAATGTGTTGCACACCATATAATTCACCATAATTTTTTACAAAAATAAATTAATAATTCCTGTGCATATGATCGGTGACTAATACACATATGTGTATGACAAAGTATTCTAATTGATACACTTAAGCATAGAAAATGTTCATAAACACGTTTTGACAAAACATCTTTTTAATAATACTGGTCCTGTATAAAGTATAAACAAACGGAAACTCCGTAGCTTTCCATCTATCGATTTCAAATAAGCTTCGAGGGTATCTAGCGAATTCTAATGGTATAAATTTTTTCATTATTTTTGTATGTATCTGAAGTACTTTGTAGTAAGTGTGATTTTATTCGAACATGCATTTTGCCTCGTACCCAGAATTGCAATAATCTTTTCATAATTCCTAAGCATACTAAATGCATGTAATCCAAGGGTAATTGCGATACCAAACCGATGCCTGTATTTCAAGAATAGATGATATACGATGATGCTCAGGTTGCATTCTGTTTTTAAATGACATATCTGTTCGAAGAGAGCATTTGTACTCTAGAAAAACAACCCTATTTTCAATAAAGTTACCTTCGCATATACATTTTGTACAGCCAAAATATCCTGTATGATTTTTTATTCCAGCGATAAAAGCTCTTGCTGGTGCATCGCACACAAAAGCATTTATTTTACAGGAATAAGTTTTTCATCTATAAATATACCACACTGATTCTTTATAAGCAACATATCTAAAACTAATGGCTGTAAGAAAATATTTACATTTTCTGGTTTTTTGGTACCATAATAAATTCCAACTGTGAATGGCTCAGTATACAAGGCATTATCCACTAGAGCAGCTAAAATAGGCCAAAATTGCCCAGAAGAACTTTTGGATACAGGTAATCCATCTATATTAAAATTTAAACATATTTCTTGCGGTAAATTAACATAATGTTTGTATATAGAAGCTCTGATGCCTTTTTCTAAAACCAAAATGTATATATTTGCCCTCTTCGAAAATATGTGTAATATTCGACTGTATATTTCGTGGTGTTTTCATTAAAGATCTGAATCTTTTGGCAAACTTTTATGATGTTCGTACTTTTTCAAAATTTTTAGAAGATCATTTGCTGCTGCATGACTTATATTATATTTTAAAATCCAAAAACGTATATCATATGTAATATCATGTGTCGAATCATTTTGCATTTTTACGGTAAAATTTTCGTCGCTTTCGATATCACTTAACGATTCGAAATTACTGTAATCACTTTTAGATTCAATACCATCATTATTAAGATTCGGTATAAAAGCAGCATCATTATTAACAATACTATTTGTCGATGCATTTAATAATTCACTGCATCTTGTGAGGTTAACCTCTTCATTTGTTAGGTTAACAATACGTCTACGCTGTTGGCGAACTGATAAATCACAAAAATCTTTTCTTTTCGACATTTTTACGCACTTTAAGATTATTATTATTAGTATAGTATAATAAGTTATTTAAAATTTATATTTTACCTCAGATATATTTTGCAATCATGTGCGCGATACTTGTGAATAACTTTTAATGCGACACTACGACTGCACAAACGCACAATTCGTTCTATCACGTCCAATTTAAATATCACTTATATATATCAGCTACAAATACGATACATATCGTTACACAGTTAATGATACGTATCAAATAGTAGTACATTTACGTATCTTTTATATGCTATTTTTACATATATGAAATGTATTAAACAGAACACATTTATGTGTCATATACATAAATTAGTTACATATCAATGATACTTCCCAGATACTTTCTGGTTATATAACAAGAAATATCAGTTACATGTGTGTTTTGCTGGATATATACCCTGTATACACACTACCGCTCAAAAGTATTGCCCACCTAAGATTACTTGTGCTCTAATGGCTAGGAATAAATAAAACAATGTAATAATCTTATGAAAAGTATTCATATATAATAAACTAAAATTGTAGAACAAATTGTACACTTAACTTAACTTATACATTAAACTTTTGATTCATCTATATGCTATTTATCTATATATGCTTTTATTTTTGATTACGGCTTCACAAAATCTTGGCAGTCTTCTTATTAATTTTTCTAGCGTTTCTCTGAATATTTGCGCCTTCTCTTCTTATAGAATTCTCCACAAGTCCTCTCGGGATGTAGAACAAGATTTTCGCACCTGTCTA
>NW_020229424.1:144137-202894 GCF_003227725.1 Camponotus floridanus
TGGCCGTCCCGTCGCGTCTATCCGCCCCGGCAATTGTGACGGGCGCGAGCCGAGTGGCCCGCGTCAAGGGTCAAAGAGAGAGAGCTACCGTACTCCCCGGAGAGACGAGCGAATAGGCATAGTTGCGTATAGAATTAACTGTTTTTTTTGTACTTTATTTGGTACCTGGCTTGAGGCACCTCACCATGGAACACCGACGAACAGGGGAGGGCATCATCGCCTCCCCGCGACAGCTAAGAACGACAGCCAAGGAAAACTCAGAAGAGTCGAGATCCTGTCCCGGACAGCCCTGCATCATGAATCCGGACAGGGGAGAGCAGCATGGCCTCCCCTCGACAACCGAGAACGACAACCGCTGCGACAGCCATCCTCCTGGAGAGGATACGTCCGGGAAGGACCTCGCCCGGGCCATATAAGGGCCCGCTACAGCGTTCAAGTTTGGCGCTATTTCGCGCGGGGCGCGAAAATGCCTCGCGTGGCGCGCGAGGCGCCAGGACCTCGCGCGTGTCGGCCGCTAATTGCCGGGGGTCCGCGCATCCCCCTGCGCGGCCAACGACCCCGCTATCGACCCTGGATCGCGAGATCCAGGGCTCACTTTGTCGCGGCCGCTCGCCTAAACCAGTCGAAAACGTATTGTCGTGTGCACTTGTGAGACGAGACCGTGAAGGACGAGACCGAGGATCATCCCCGCAGCCGGGAGAAGAATTCTTCGGTGAGGTTGCCCACGAATTATTGTACTCCGCGAGCGTGATCGTGTCCGCTCGCCGGCCGTTCTGGTCGCCGTCGCCATTACGGCTTATCGCGACCGCTCGAGCCTTCTGCCGAGTCGGTCGATTTTGGTGTATTTCGGGCGACCGGAGACAAGCGACCGAGGAAGCGCGGACACTGGCGACGGAGTGCGTATCGTAGGGTTAATTTCTCGTCTCTCTCCGGGTATCAGGGTGCGTAATACGCGTAGCATCCGACCATTGGGTATCGACCGCGTGCGTCGTAAATCGCGAGAAATGCGTAGTTCGCACGGGCTGTCGTTTTGGTTGTCGAAGCCGCGTCTCGCACCTCTGAATATGTCTCAGAGCGAGTCTGTGGAACGTAATTGGTCGTGATTAATGCGTTTTCGTGTAGTATCATCGTCGTTCGGGAATATTGCGTGAAACTGAGTATTATCGTCGCGTCCATTGTGTGCGTGTGAGTTATTCGTCTCGCTAGCAGGAACGTAATTCCTCGAAATTGTCGCGGTGTGCGGGTATCGCACGATTCTAAGTATTGAGATCTGAGGTCAGGAAATTCCTGGCGAATATCGCGGCTATCGAAGGAGGCGCGGTGCGGGACTGTCGCCCGGCCTCCCTTATTTCCTTGATACGAGAAGATAATTAATTCTCACGCTGTCGAAGGTATCGGGGTGTGTAACACGACATTGTCGCCTCGCCCCGATTGCCAGAAATATTTGGGTTGCGAGCGTTGCCGAAAAAAGGCGGAAAAATCTCCGACCGCCGCCGGCGATCGAACTTCGCCGGTATCGTCCGCCCATCGTATGCGAGATCTCTCCTCGCGGAATTCATATCTCGTCGCTTATGGCGTAGCTGACCGGCTATCTTATTTCGGGGTTGTCGACTCCGAGCACGCTCGGAGGAAATTGCTAGATAAGCAGCTAATTAGTAGGATCTCCGCGAGGCTGTCGAAACTACGAATTATAGGCGGGTATTATCTCTCTCTCTCTCGCGCACGGTACGACGTTATTGAGAATTCGAATTATCAAATTCCATTATATCAATTATTGTTCTCAGGAGCTCGACTTTAGGAAGCCGCCGTAACAGACGTTCTTTGTTAGACCGACTTAGAATATCGCGCGTTTTTCGAGCGTTTCGAGAATCATTGTCCGTGCATGTCTAGTACGTTATTTCTGTCTTCATTCTGTAGCGGTTTTTACTTCTTTTGTTAATCACTTTTCTTATTAGTTACTTTCTTAATAAACCTGTTATTTTATTATTTATTAAATCTCGCGTACTTTATTGGACTGGCGATCGTCCGTAATTTCTGTGTTCGTCGCTGTCTGTTAATTTAGTAAGCTCGCTCAATCAATTGACTTTTTCTCCCATACCTCGCCCCTCTACCGTTAGGCGAGCTAGCCAGCCCGTGGCGAAGCGGGCTGTCGTATTCTTTCGCGTTTTTTTTTTGAAGAATTCGTGAAACCGGTACGTGAGAGATCGTACCTGGCGCCCAGTTCTGAGGTAACGAGACGGCCTTCGCTCCGCCGCGGCTCGCGCGCGGACTCCCTCCATCCCTGTCCCGCCGATCGCGAGTACATAAAACCCTTGTGTTTTTGACGGCGCTTCCGCTCCCCCGCGAGAATCAAAATTTAGAATAGAAAAAGCGTCGCAATACATACACCATGCAAATATATATATATATATATATATATATATATATATATATATACAGGGTGGGGCATTTATCTTGAGACAAGATAATATCTCGATTGGAGTCGATTATTTTGAAAAAAGTTTTAGACAAAAGTTGTATGGTTTCAAGGACATAAGATGGTCTTATTAGTTTGATCTTGAAGAGCCACCTGAAGGACACGCGAAGGTCAGCTCCAACTTTTTAAATGGGACACCCTATATGCTTTTGCATATTCTTGTAGCTCATCTCAAGAGCTTTCCAAAACACTATAATTAAGTTAGTTTTCATTAAGTACTTTCCAAGTTATGAGGCTTGAAATCATTTTTTAATTTTACATAAACCGTAAAATATCTTGTAAAATATTCATTTTTCGATTATTTACCTTAATACTTTTATGTACAAAATAATGAGAAAAATCAATTGGTGTAAAGAAAACTCATAGTTGTTTCGAAAAAAAAAATGTAATTTGCAATTAACAATTACATATTTTTTCTTAAAAATAACTATGTCTTTTCTTTACACCAATTGATTCCTCTCATTATTTTGTACATAAAAGTATTAAGGTAAAATAATCGAAAAATGAATATTTTACAAGATATTTTACGGTTTATGTAAAATTAAAAAATGATTTCAAGCCTCATAACTTGGAAAGTACTTAATGAAAACTAACTTAATTATAGTGTTTTGGAAAGCTCTTGAGATGAGCTACAAGAATATGCAAAAGCATATAAGATGTCCCATTTAAAAAGTTGGAGCTGACCTTCGCGTGTCCTTCAGGTGGCTCTTCAAGATCAAACTAATAACACCATCTTATGTCCCCTTGAAACCATACAACTTTTGTCTAAAACTTTTTTATATTAAATAATCGATTTAAATAATCGACTGCAATCGAGATATTATCTTGTCTCAAGATAAATGCCCCACCCTGTATATATATGTATGTATAAGAAATAAAACATACCTTCTATTTCAAAAGCTGGTGGTGTATATGTTGAATTAGACGCTATTACAACAGGAATCTCGTTCAATGTTATGACATTGCTATTCTGATTGTTTTCATTAACTAGTACATCTGTACAAGAAAATTCTCCATTGCAAATATCTGTTGTTGAAGAAGACAGAATAGAGTCCGGTAGCTTGTCATGTGATACATTAAGTGTTGAAATTTTGTAATTTTGCTTAATCACATTGCTTTTCTTATTTAATTGTGGAGGAGGCTTATAACCTGTAATAAAATATTAATATTTAGAAGAAATTATTTTAGTATTACGTATTATATAACTTTCACTTCTCTATTGTGTTGTAAAATTGTATTTATTTTTATTATTTGAAAAAGTATGCTATAAAATAAAATTTCATCATGACTAAAATTTAATAATTTTGTTATTACTATTTTTAAATGGAATAAACATAATTTCTTTTCTTGTTACATTTTGATTCTAAATCTTCAGAACTTTCACTGTTGTCGCTGGTCAAAAGCTTTCTTTTTTTTTTTCGCTGACCTTTCCCACGAAAAACATTCTCTTCAGTAGAAGTGCAGTTGCTGTTTTCGGCTTTTTTTCTTGCCAGTTGCACAGTTCCTATTGAACATAATAATTTATTTTACGAGAGAATTTATAATTTCTATTTCTATTTCTCAATAAAGAATAATTTCAGTTAAGCATAGGAAAATTTACTATAATAGTTTGCACAATTATTCATAACAGTAAAATATATACCATAAAATCCTTCAATCTCTACGTCATAAATTTCCCATGTTGTTGGATCAGGTGTTACGCTGTAATTAATATATTGTGATACATTTTTAACTTTGGCCACCAGCATTTATTTTTTTCTTCAGTGAGCCATGATGATGGTATCTCTGAGTAATCATTGCTTTTTATAAAATGCACTACAGCATAGGAAACCATATTTCTTCTTATATTTTCTATAGCATACCACAAACATAAATTCCAAAATTTCTATATTAGTGTGCATATTTTAGTGTGAATAATGATAATAAGTATATTATATTAATAAGTGTATTATATATTAATAAAAATTATGTATAAAAGGCAATATTACAAGATCTCCAGATTCTGTTTCAATAACGACATTCTTTTCACGCACTTGATTTATATTTACTGAATTGATAGCAAACATGTCAGTTTTAGATATCAGAAGAATAGATAAATTGATAGAGTTACAAGGCGTATTAAAGAAAGATTTCCATTTTGTAACACATTTACCAGAGAAGGAAATATGATTTTGATATAAAATTTTTTCCACAAAGATTACTGATCCATCATGTAGAAAACAACAATTGTCAAATTCTTTTGTAGATAAACTAAATCCTGCAAATTCTATTTTCTCGATCATGTCATTTTGTGCATGTTTAAAACGAATAATGGGATATACTTTTATTTCATTTTTTTTTACTATTTGTGCTGTTTCATGTAATCTGTTGAATACTTGTTCTAAATAATTTTTTCCTATATGTATTTTACTCTTTAATTTATATAAATAATTTTCAAATTTAAATGCACTAAATGAATCCAATGGACCAAACAAGGCCACATCATTTGAAAGATGTATAAGATTGTGTACATTATATGAAATGTGTTGCACACCATATAATTCACCATAATTTTTTACAAAATAAATTAATAATTCCTGTGCATATGATCGGTGACTAATACACATATGTGTATGACAAAGTATTCTAATTGATACACTTAAGCATAGAAAATGTTCATAAACACGTTTTGACAAAACATCTTTTAATAATACTGGTCCTGTATAAAGTATAAACAAACGGAACTCCGTAGCTTTCCATCTATCGATTTCAAATAAGCTTCGAGGGTATCTAGCGAATTCTAATGGTATAAATTTTTTCATATTTTTGTATGTATCTGAAGTACTTTGTAGTAAGTGTGATTTTATTCGAACATGCATTTTGCCTCGTACCCAGAATTGCAATAATCTTTTCATAATTCCTAAGCATACTAAATGCATATAATCCAAGGGTAATTGCGATACCAAACCGATGCCTGTATTTTCAAGAATAGATGATATACGATGATGCTCAGGTTGCATTCTGTTTTTAAATGACATATCTGTTCGAAGAGAGCATTTGTACTCTAGAAAAACAACCCTATTTTCAATAAAGTCACCTTCGCATATACATTTTGTACAGCCAAAATATCCTGTATGATTTTTTATTCCAGCGATAAAAGCTCTTGCTGATGCATCGCACACAAAAGCATTTATTTTTACAGGAATAAGTTTTTCATCTATAAATATACCACACTGATTCTTTATAAGCAACATATCTAAAACTAATGGCTGTAAGAAAATATTTACATTTTCTGGTTTTTGGTACCATAATAAATTCCAACTGTGAATGGCTCAGTATACAAGGCATTATCCACTAGAGCAGCTAAAATAGGCCAAAATTGCCCAGAAGAACTTTTGGATACAGGTAATCCATCTATATTAAAATTTAAACATATTTCTTGCGGTAAATTAACATAATGTTTGTATATAGAAGCTCTGATGCCTTTTTCTAAACCAAAATGTATATATTTGCCCTCTTCGAAAATATGTGTAATATTCGACTGTATATTTCGTGGTGTTTTCATTAAAGATCTGACATCTTTTGGCAAACTTTTATGATGTTCGTACTTTTTCAAAATTTTTAGAAGATCATTTGCTGCTGCATGACTTATATTATATTTTAAAATCCAAAAACGTATATCATATGTAATATCATGTGTCGAATCATTTTGCATTTTTACGGTAAAATTTTCGTCGCTTTCGATATCACTTAACGATTCGAAATTACTGTAATCACTTTTAGATTCAATACCATCATTATTAAGATTCGGTATAAAAGCAGCATCATTATTAACAATACTATTTGTTGATGCATTTAATAATTCACTGCATCTTGTGAGGTTAATCTCTTCATTTGTTAGGTTAACAATACGTCTACGCTGTTGGCGAACTGATAAATCACAAAAATCTTTTCTTTTCGACATTTTTACGCACTTTAAGATTATTATTATTAGTATAGTATAATAAGTTATTTAAAATTTATATTTTACCTCAGATATATTTTGCAATCATGTGCGCGATACTTGTGAATAACTTTTAATGCGACACTACGACTGCACAAACGCACAATTCGTTCTATCACGTCCAATTTAAATATCACTTATATATATCAGCTACAAATACGATACATATCGTTACACAGTTAATGATACGTATCAAATAGTAGTACATTTACGTATCTTTTATATGCTATTTTTACATATATGAAATGTATTAAACAGAACACATTTATGTGTCATATACATAAATTAGTTACATATCAATGATACTTCCCAGATACTTTCTGGTTATATAACAAGAAATATCAGTTACATGTGTGTTTGCTGGGTGGGTATTCAAGTTGTACGAAGTGTACAACGGAAGGAGAATATATAGGAACCCGACTGTGTTTTCCACAAATTGATGCACCACTTAGATCAGATGATAATTTCATACAAAAAATAGATGATAATTATCACAAGCCAAATATAACGTGCAGCCTCTTAAATATACCTCACTTCAAACCTGTTACACATGTTCCATTGGATTATATGCACTTAATATGTTTGGGAATCATGCGTAAATTATTATATTTATGGCTTGATGGAGAATTACATTTTCGATTACAACATAGAATCGTTGACAACATTTCTACACATTTAATAACTCAATTAAAACCATCAATACCTATGGAATTTGCACGAAAACCACGAAAATTGGATTGTCTAAAATTATGGAAAGCAACGGAATATAGATTAATATTATTATATACAGGTCCATTGGCATTTAAATCAGCATTAAAAAAAAATGTGTATATACATTTTATTACATTACACGTGATTATGAGAATCTTATCTTCAGAAGATTTACATGAATATCTAACATATGCACAAGATCTTATTCATTTTTTTATCAAAACATTTATAAAACTGTACGGAATTCAAAACATATCACATAATGTTCACAGCCTTATTCATCTTGTGGATGATGTCAAGAGATTTGGACCTGTTGATAACTTTAGTGCCTTTAAATTTGAAAATTACATGCAGATATTAAAAAAATATTTGAGAAAAGCAGAGAAACCTTTGCAACAAGTTGTGCGAAGATACGTTGAGAAAAAAGTGAATTTATGCACATCATCTGCTTTATCAGATTCTGTTCGAATATATCCATTTTTGACATCGTTGCATTATGATGGTCCTCTTATATTGAATTGCCGCAATCCACAATATAAAATTGTGAAATATAATGGATTTACATTTAAAGTTGGAACACTTGCAGATAGTTGTTGCGGCTTAAATTGTGGTGCAATTGTTTGTATTAAAAATGTGGCATACTGCACACGGCGAAATATTCCTATAATTATTGGCTACAAATTTTTGGAAAAAGAAGACTTATTTACTGTTCCTTGTGCATCTTCTATGCTTGACATTTATTCTGTACATTTACGCTCTGATTTAAGATCATGGCCATTAAAAAATATAGTTAAAAAATATGTACAGTTGCCTTGCGGAGATGATAAATATGCAGTTTTTCCACTCATACATTGCAAAATGTAAATGACTTTTCTAATTATGCAGAATGACAGAAAGAAAGTATTACGCAGTTGTTGAGTTTGAAGATGGTTTGCAAGTGATACCTGATAATTGGTTGAATGAAGATTTAACAAAGGCTGTTTGGCCAACCTTCACAAATAATAAACGATATTACAAGGCTGTAAAATTTATGGAAGAACCATTATCTACTTGGTTAGAGCATCCAATCTGTAAAATATATGGAAAGTTTTGTAAGTGTCTTGTCAAATATTTAATTTATCATTATATATATATGTATGTATAGATATTTTTGAATTATACAGTAAAATAACATTTCTATTAAAATATATATTATTTCTTTTTCAGTAAATTATGCAGTAGCAAGGAAAAAATTAAAAGAAGCTGAAGCGTTATCTGATATAAATTCTGATACTGATAGAAATGAATCTTTAAAAAAATCTAGAAAAGTCAGAGCTGCTAAAATTTTTGATAAAGATACGAGTAGCGATGAACAATCGGATTCTTCACTTATTTCGGAACTCCCAAAAGTCCCTGAAAAACGTGCAATAACTGCATTGAAAAATAACTGTATTGAAAAACAAACATGTACTACTAAAACAAAAAATGCAACATTTTCACAAACAGGTAAAAATATAATATAATAATATAATAATATAAAAAATATAATAAAGTAATATTAATGGAGTAAATAGTAATAAATTATGAAAAAAAAAGGTTAATAATAAAACACTGTGGTTTCTAAATTATGGATGTAATTATATAAACAACTCCACAAAAGAATACATAGAACGAGATAAATTAAATATAAAATCATAGGAAAATTTTTCTAAGTATATGTTTTTATCTAAAAATATAAAATAAAACGTATCTCGTTTGAATTACAATATAAAAACAAAAAAAATTAACATTAGCTTACGTATTGCACTAACTCAAAAGATATGTATATGTATGTATATGTACATCTAATTAAAAATATTTTTTATACCTTTATATAAAATAACTATAACTTAATATAATTTGGAATATTAATAAAGTGGAATATTAATAAAACAGATTAATATAATGTATCTAATATAAATATTTGGTTTATATTAATTGAGTCTGTTTTGTGATATTATTGCATATTATGTTTGATTATAAATAATAATACAAAACTTAAAAGTGCCTATATATTGATGCTAATTAATATTAAAAGTGTATTAAAATGTTATAATAAAAAAAATTATTTTGTTCTAGATGTACAAAATGACACTGAAGATTTACTTTATGCATCAGACACAGAACAATCATTTACAAAGGATTTTGAATCCGCTAACTTTACTGAAACAGCAAGTATGCCAATCCAACAAGCAAAGCTTGATTCGAGTTTCAATTGTAATCAAGGTAATATATTAATTGTATTTAATGTTTAATTTTACAATTTACTTTATAGAATATAATCCATTACAGAAGACTTCATATTGTATCCAATGTACATTTGATTGCATATATTGAACATTAAACAGTGAATTCTGTAATGAATTAAATTTCTTTAATTTTCATTAAAGAGCTTCTGCACACAGGACGCGTCAACGCGTTACAAGTGTCGAGATACAAAATTATATACAAATATAGTATATGAATACAACAAATTTTTAATATTTTACAGAAACTAAAAATTTTCGACGTTTTGTTGTTGGAAAGTTGATAAGTTTGGAATTAAAAAATAATTCTATTGAAAGACATCTAAAGCTTATTATAGAAAAACTTCCAATTACTAATTTTGAAGAAAAAGAAAATGTTGTAGACATTTTTCAAGACTTGCCATTGCAAAATAAAAATGATCTTGACGTAATCGAAGCAAAACTAATTAATGATAAAAGTTATCGAAGTTAAATGGTAAGCCCATATTATTATTTTGATCTTTTTCTGAACAAAAAAAATATTTTTGAAAAAAGTAACAATCTGATGGAAAATACAATTTTTAGTAAAAATATTAGTTTAAATTGTCGTTAGAAAATTTTATGTATTATATTTTTTGAATGTTACATAAATTCTCGTTATAATAAAATTACTAAATTTATTATCTGCTACATTATTTAACATAAACTAATCTATTTAATGTACATAATTTTTTGAGAACAGTAGATATATATATTCAACAAGCTTTTTTAATGATTTTATAAAGAAGTTTTTACATTAATTTATTATTGAATGTTGATCGAATATTTTCATACAATTTATTAAACGTTTATATTTATTAAAAATTTTACAATTACTTTTCAAATTTTAAATTGACATCTTTGTTGAGGATTACTTTATATAAAGAATTTTAAAAAATAATTATATAAAAATATTAAATTATATAGTTGTAGCTAATATGTTTCAAAAATAATTATTGATAGATAAGTTTTATACCAATATGTATAGTAATTTTATGTAGAATAGTACTTGAGAGCATATTATTTTTGTACATATTATCAAACAAATATGATAGTTTAATAAAATTTTTATAATGCCTTTTTATAACAATATAATAACTTTTTATAACAATTTCAGATTAAACAATTGACTCGTGTTACATGTAAAGATATAAAGACTTCGTGTACACATTTGATGAGAAAAATTTTTTCCAACGATTTGGCAGTACATTACAGCTGGTATGGGGCAAAAAAAAAAGAAAAATTTTCGCAGCTACAAATCTGCATAGTGATCATGTGTAAGTAAAGTAAATTCAAAAACAATCTATTTTATTATTATTCTATTAATAAAATAATGATTTCTTAAAAATTAAAAATTATTTCACAGTATCCAGTAATTTTATCAAATAACAAGAAAGTAGTTATACAAATGTTGATGTTTTAAACATTCTCTTTTCATATAGTACAAAGAAAGTGTACAAGCATTTCTTAATTATTTTAACTTATATATTCTAAATTAGAGTTATTAAATGAAATTTGTTTTAAAATTTATTAATAAACAGATAATTTTTAAAAATATATTTTTTTAGGTGTAATAAGAAAAATATATGAAAATGCAACAGATGAACAAATTTCCTCTCCAATAAAAATATGACTGGCCCACGCAAAAGAACGTATGGAAAGAGAGAAAGAACATCAAAATACAATAGATTAAGAAGCTGGAATTGTTTCTTCTTGAAGATTGTTTTTTAATATATTTTTAGTTTTATAAACCAAATTAATATTTTGTGCAATACTTTCTTTTGATTTGCAATACTTTCTTTCTTTGGATTAAATAATAATTTTTTTAAATGTATTTTTAGTTCTAAATAATTTTTAGTTCTAAATATGATAAATGATTAATAATAATTAATAATAATAAATATGCAAAATGTAAATGCATTGTTATACACATACTCTGCGACAAATATGGATCGTTTGTAATAAGTGTGTTGTGATTTTTCATTGCTGACAAAACGTCTATCATAAGTTATGTTGACACATTTGTTACTTAGATTAACAAATATATAACATATATTTGTTCTTGTTGTTACATATGTAATGAATATTAATTTGAGTTATCTTAATATAAATATTTATATTAATTTTTAAATTCCTTTAATATTAAGCATTTTTTAATTTTGCGAAATGATAGTAATTAATAAAAAAATTCAAATAATTAAAAAAAAATAAATCACTGAATCACATAATCTATAAAAATTTATTACAGTGATTATACGGATAAAAACTATTTAAATGAAATATTATAAAATGCCAAATGTACAATGTGTGATAAAGCATTATTTAATAAATTTAATACATTTTAATTAATTCCTATCTCACTTTATTTTAAAATGTATCATAATTATAAGTACAATCGCTAGCTTTTGTGTAAAAACGGTATGTCTTTATTTACTATAATGAAAATAATATGTTTGTAATTAATTGTCTCACGAATGATATATATATATATATATATATATATATATATATACATATATATATCTCATTCGTAGGACAATTAATTACAAACATATTATTTTCATTATAGTAAATTATGACAAACTGTTTATATATATATATATATATATATATATATATAATACATACATGAGATATACCGTTAACATTCTATAGATATCTCTAGTATACACTACAAGATATTCTCAGTATTTGCTATGAATCAAAATAGGCGGACATTAGAGAATTCTTAGTATATACTTAGTATATCATAGTATGTATCTCGAATGTTCTGAGAATATATGCATTGTACTTTTGCGATATTCTTCGAACATTCTCAGTATCTACATGTGCTGTTAGGGTAGAAATGAATGCTTTTAATCCGAATAATGCACGCCTACACAACGTACAAACTAGAAATAAACGCTTTTTTTTCAAAATATCATGCGATGTTGCGAACTACTGAATTAACTAGAAATAAATGCTTTTTTTCCGAATAAAGCACGCCTATACGACGTACAAACGAGAAATAATCGCTTTTTTTCAAGATAGCATGCGATGATGCGAACTATTGAACTAACTGCAAATGAATGCTTTCAATCCGAATAACGCACGCCTATACGACGTACTAAAGGGAATTAAATGTTTTTTTTCAAGATAGCATGCGATGATGCGAACTACTGAAATAATCGCTTTTTTTCAAGATAGCATGCGATGATGCGAACTATTGAACTAACTGCAAATGAATGCTTTTAATCCGAATAACGCACGCCTATACGACGTACAAATGAGAAATAAACGCTTTTTTTCAAGATAGCATGCGATGATGCGAACTACTGAACTAACTAGAAATGAATGCTTTTAATCCGAATAACGCACGCCTGTACGACGTACAAAGGAGAATAAAACGCTTTTTTTCAAG
Organism: Camponotus floridanus; assembly: GCF_003227725.1. Classification (NCBI taxonomy): domain Eukaryota; kingdom Metazoa; phylum Arthropoda; class Insecta; order Hymenoptera; family Formicidae; genus Camponotus; species Camponotus floridanus. Next base: position 156,989 of record NW_020229424.1, read on the forward strand.
ATAGCATGCGATGATGCGAACTACTGAACTAACTAGAAATAGATGCTTTTAATACGAATAACGCACGCCTACACGACGTTCTAACGTGAATTAAACGCTTTTTTTCAAGGTAGCATGTGATGATGCGATCTACTGAACTAACTAGAAATAAATGCTTTCTTTCCGAATAATGCACGCCTATACGACGTACAAACTATAATTAAACGCTTTTTCTCAAGATAGCATGCGATGATGCGAACTACTGAACTAACTAGAAATAAATGCTTTCTTTCCGAATAACGCACGCCTATTCGACGTACTAACGTGAATTAAACGCTTTTTTTCAAGATAGCATGCGATGATGCGAACTACTGAACTAACTAGAAATGAATGCTTTTAATCCGAATAACGCACGCCTGTACGACGTACAAAGGAGAATAAAACGCTTTTTTCAAGATAGCATGCGATGATGCGAACTACTGAACTAACTAGAAATAGATGCTTTTAATCCGAATAACGCACGCCTACACGACGTTCTAACGTGAATTAAACGCTTTTTTTCAAGGTAGCATGTGATGATGCGAGCTACTGAACTAACTAGAAATAAATGCTTTCTTTCCGAATAATGCACGCCTATACGACGTACAAACTATAATTAAACGCTTTTTCTCAAGATAGCATGCGATGATGCGAACTACTGAATTAACTAGAAATAAATGCTTTCTTTCCGAATAACGCACGCCTATTTGACGTACTAACGTGAATTAAACGCTTTTTTTCAAGATAGCATGCGATGATGCGAACTACTGAACTATCTAGAAATAAATGCTTTCTTTCCGAATAACGCACGCCTATACGACGTATAAACTATAATTAAACGCTTTTTCTCAAGATAGCATGCAATGATGCGTACTACTGAACTAACTAGAAATAAATGCTTTTTTCCGAATAAAGTACGCCTATACGACGTACTAACGTGAATTAAACGCTTTTTTTCAAGATAGCATGCGATGATGCGAACTACTGAAATAACAAGAAATGAATGCTTTTAATCCGAATAACGCACGCCTATGCGACGTACAAACTAGAATTAAACGCTTTTTCTCAAGATATCATGCGATGATGCGAACTACTGAACTAACTAGAAATAAATGCTTTCTTTCCGAATAACGCACGCCTATACGACATACCAACGTGACTTAAACGCTTTTTTTCAAGATAGCATGCGATGATGCGAACTACTGAACTATCTAGAAATGAATGCTTTTTTTCCGCATAATGCACGCCTATACGACTCAAGTAATTGACCAATCACAGTATAGTATTAAGAGAAGGTTCGATTGTGTTTGGTGAATTTCTTAAGACATACGTCTTAATATCTCATTGCAGATAACGCTTAAAGGCAATGCTACAGTGGCCGTATCATAAGGTTGTAAAGCGAAAGCCTCATGAAACTGACCAATCAAAGTCAAATATTAAGAGAATTCTCGACTGTCATTGGTCAATTTCTTGAGTTTTACGCCTCATCACTTTATGCTACGGACATTGTAAACGATCCTTTAATCCCGTACTACAATAGATAATTTAAGCCCTAAGCCTTAAGAAATTGACCAATCACAGCCGAGTATTCTCTTCATAAGCCGCGTTCCGAAAATATTACCAGTATACTGCAAATTCTATAGCCCTCGTTACTAATATTATATACTTTCAGTGTTGGCAGTAAACTGGCAGCAATTACGGAACACGGCCATACTTAACTGTGATTGGTCAATTACTTGAGTCTTACGCCTTACAATCTTAAGCTACGTTCATTGTAGACGACTCTTGAAGCGTCGTCTACACTGAGATTTTAAGGAGACTTAAGACGTAAGACTTGAGAAATTGACCAATCACAATCGAATATTCTCTTAATACTTGACTGTAATTGGTCAATTTCTTAAATCTTACGCCTTAAGTCTCCTCAAAATTTCATTGTAGACGACGCTTAATGTAGTGTCTATAATAAAATTTTAAGGCATAAGTTTTAAGACATTTACCAATCACGGTCTAGTATTAGGAGAATATTCGATTGTGAATGGTCAATTTCTTAAGTCTTACGCCTTAAAATCTCATTGTAGAAGACGCTTAACACGTCCTCTACAATGGCAGTAGGATTAACGGATTAAAGCAGAACCTTAAGGAATTGACTAATCACATTCAAGCATTAAAAGAATACTCGACTGTGATTGGTCAATTTATTGAGTTACAACTTTAATTCATTAATTCTACTGCCATTGTAGACGATGCTTTAGTGTCGTCCACAGTGGCCGTAGCATAAGGTTGTAAGGCGTAAGATTCAAGAAATTGACCAATCACAGTCAAATATTAAGAGAATACTTGACTGTGATTGGTCCATTTCTTGAGTTTTACGCCATACAACCTCATGCTACGGCCATTGTGGATGACTCTTTAATCCCGATCTACAACAGTTAATTTAAGCCCTAAGCTTTAAGAAATTGACCAATCACAGCCGAGCATTCTCTTCATAAGCCGCGTTCCGAAATTGTTACCATTACTGCAAATTCTATAGTGCACGTTACGTATATTATATATTTTCAGTGTTGGCAATAAACTGGCAGCAATTTCGGAACACGGCCATACTTGACTGTGATTGGTCAGTTTCTTGAGTCTTACGCCTTACAACCTTATGCTACGACCATTGTAGACGACTCTTGAAGCGTCGTCTATACTGAGATTTTAAGGAGACTTAAGGCATAAGACTTGAGAAATTGACCAATCACAATCGAATATTCTCTTAATACTTGACTGTAATTGGTCAATTTCTTAAATCTTACGCCTTAAGTCTCCTCAAAATTTCATTGTAGACGACGCTTAATGTAGTGTGTATAATAAAATTTTAAGGCGTAAGTTTTAAGACATTTACCAATCACGGTCTAGTATTAGGAGAATATTCGATTGTGAATGGTCAATTTCTTAAGTCTTACGCCTTATAATTTCATTGTAGAAGACGCTTAACACGTCATCTACAATGGCAGTAGGATTAACGGATTAAAGCAGTACCTTAAGGAATTGACTAATCACATTCAAGCATTAAAAGAATACTCGACTGTGATTGGTCAATTTATTGAGTTACAACTTTAATTCATTAATTCTACTGCCATTGTAGACGATGCTTTAGTGTCGTCCACAGTGGCCGTAGATTAAGGTTGTAAGGCGTAAGACTTAAGAAATTGACCAATCACAGTCTAGTATTAAGAGAATATTCGATTGTGATTGGTCAATTTCTTAAGTCTTATGCCTTAAAATTTCTTTTGTAGAAGATACTTAACACGTCATCTACGATGGCAGTAGGATTAACGGATTAAGGCAGTAACATAAGGAATTGACCAATCATATTCAAGCATTAAATGAATACTCGACTGTGATTGGTCAATTTATTTAGTTAAAGCTATCATTCATTAATTCTACTGCCATTGTGGACGATGCTTTAGGGTCGTCCACAGTGACCGTAGCATAAGGTTGTAAGGCATATGATTTAAGAAATTGACCAATCACAGTCAAATATTAAGATAATAGTTGACTGTGATTGGTCAATTTCTTGAGTTTTACGCCATACAACCTCATGCTACGGCCCTTGTGGACGACCCTTTAATCCCGATCTACAACAGATAATTTAAGACCTAAGCCTTAAGAAATTGACCAATCACAGCCGAGCATTCTCTTCATTAACTGTGTTCCAAAATTGTTACCCTTACTGCAAATTCTATAGTGCACGTTACGTATATTATATATTTTCAGTGTTGGCAATAAACTGGCAGCAATTTCAGAACACGGCCATACTTGACTGTGATTGGTCAGTTTCTTGAGTCTTACACCTTACAACTTTATGCTACGACCATTGTAGACGACTCTTGAAGCATCGTCTACACTGAGATTTTAAGGAGACTTAAGGCGTAAGACTTAAGAAATTGACCAATCATAATCGAATATTCTCTTTATACTTGACTGTAATTGGTCAATTTCTTAAATCTGTAACGGTGCACTCCGATGCACCATTCCGAATTGTTTTCGTAAACAGAGCCGACGACCAGGCATCCACCCGCCCAACCGACCGACCGACCGAAGCGGATGCCCGATTCGGGCATATTTAACATGGGGGGTGATGTAACGGTGCACTCCGATGCACCGTTCCGAATTCCCGGCAGCAACATCGCCGGAAGCTGCCGCCCGGTAGAATACCCGCCGGGCAAATGCAGGGGCGCGGTGCGCCCACATTTTTAATACTTTTCTAAGACCGGGGCCGTTGTAAATCAAAAACGGCCGAGAATTGCCGAGCGAAGCCGACGCGGCCCGACCGACCGACCGGCGAAAACCCGCGCTCGGCGCAAATCCGAATCCCTCCGAACGGGCCCGACCGTACCGTACCGCAATTAACCCGTTCGGAAGGGGTAACACCGCCGCGCGCCGACGCGGGTAATTAGCCGGTATAAAAAGACCGTATTTCGGCGTATAGACATTCTCCTGTTCCGCTCTTAAGCTGTACGCTCAAGAGAAATCACCAAGCACCGAAAACCGGCACTACCGCCCCGATCAGACAGGTCGAGAGTACTCAGCCTGAGCCGAGAGTTCTCGCTATCGCGTGGGGTACTGCCTCCATCCGCTCCTCCACATCCCGGCTGGCAAAACCCACGGAAGGTGGAGTTCAGAGCCGCCCCGATCGAGAGTTCTCGAGGCTAGCTATTCTTAAAACGCGATCCCGAATTATTAGCGCGATATTTCCGTTCGCGGAGATCGCATATTATTTCACGGAAATAGCGTATTATTTCCCGGAATCCACCGGCTTTTTCTTCGTACACGGGATTCCCCGTGCAAGAAACGCGACAAAAACACCGTCACAACAACGCGAGGTCTTCGACCGATTCTGAGCGCATCTCCGCGCGCGTCAAAACAACGTTTTTATATACGCGTATCATACCATCGAATTTATCGAATTTACAAACCACAGTTATACCGGCGCATTGAACCACCTGCATTTTGCACGCGCATTCAGACGTTTATACACTCGTACACGCTCACATTTATAACTCGCGACGCAGACATTTATACACTCGAACACGCTCACATTTATAATCGCAGCAAGATACACACTACTTGTACACACGCATTCGATTTGAATAAATACCTTCTTTCTTTTTTACATCGCAATTCGCTCACCATTCATTACCCCGAATCCGACGAGTTTATCCGCAATCTAATCTCCGGGAAAAACGGAACGTTACAAATCTTACGCCTTAAGTCTCCTTAAAATTTCATTTTAGACGACGCTTAATGTAGTGTCTATAATAAGATTTTAAGGCGTAAGTTTTAAGACATTTACCAATCACGGTCTAGTATTAGGAGAATATTCGATTGTGAATGGTCAATTTCTTAAGTCTTACGCATTAAAATCTCATTGTAGAAGACGCTTAATACGTCCTCTACAATGGCAGTAGGATTAACGGATTAAAGCAGTACCTTAAGGAATTGACTAATCACATTCAAGCATTAAAAGAATACTCGACTGTGATTGGTCAATTTATTGAGTTACAACTTTAATTCATTAATTCTACTGCCATTGTAGACGATGCTTTAGTATCGTCCACAGTAGCCGTAGATTAAGGTTTTAAGGCGTAAGATTGAAGAAATTGACCAATCACAGTCAAATATTAAGAGAATACTCGACTGTGATTGGTCAATTTTTTGAGTTTTACGCCTTACAACTTTATGCTACGGCCATGCAGACGACCCTTTAATCCCGATCTACAACATATAATTTAAGACCTAAACTTTAAGAAATGGACCAATCACAGCCGAGCATTCTCTTCATTAACTTTGTTCCAAAATTGTTACCATTACTGCAAATTCTATGGTGCACGTTACGTATATTATACATTTTCAGGGTTGGCAGTAAACTGGCAGCAATTTTGGAACACGGCCATACTTGACTGTGATTGGTCAATTTCTTGAGTCTTACGCCTTACAACCTTATGCTACGGTCATTGTAGACGACTCTTGAAGCGTCGTCTACACTGAGATTTTAAGATACTTAAGGCGTAAGAGTTAAGATTTTTACAATTGTCATGCGCACGATCTTTTTCGATCAGCTGATTGGCAATCAGTTGATCGAGACATATGGGCGCGCATGCCCGTATGTTGCTTAGATTTCGTCGACGGTTGACAATGTTATTGTCAACGAGCATGATAAGCGTTTTTTAGGCGTTGAAAAAATAAGAGATAATTCGACAGGTTGCGTTTTTGTAGAAAATAGGTATTTCGAGAAGTTTCTCGACGCCCGTTAATTTTGAATTTTCGGGTTTTAATATAAAAAAATGTGGATTTTGACTATGCGATTTTTAACAATGATTATGAAATTTGAACAGTAATATATACGATTTTAGGATCCCCTTAACAAGTGATCTAAAGTAGGAATGTAACATCGCTTAATTTGTTGTTCCTTCATTTAAAAAAAAAAACGTTTTTCCACATCCTGCTCCTCCTGTAATAAACAATCGTAAAGGTTCAATAATTTGACCTTGAATATCTTGTTTAATATGATTAGTAATTGTATTAAATAAATTAGATTATTTTATATTCATATTTCTAACATTTTGCACGAATTCTTCTGCAGACATAACGCGATCTGCTTCATTGGATCGTGTAAATCCAAGTAGGTATTATTATTATATTTATCCATTATATAATGTACACGATCTTCTTTTTCTATCATAGACTGCGTATTTGTGTTGTCATCAAATGCAATAATTTGAGCTATAACTTCTTGTAATTCTCATTCTATAAATTGGAATTACTCAATATTTTGCCCCTTACGTAGAGGTTTTAATAGAGATTACATAGAAGTTTTAATAGATGACGCTTTGCATTAAATGCTTGTTCTGCTGATTCATATCCCTGAAGTAATTCTTTTTCATTTCTGAAATGAACATGAACTACTAAATAACTATAAAAGTATTTAATGTTTCGTGACTATTAATTTGAGTATAATATTGTGTTTTTAACACTGCAGGCCGTGTACGTTGTTTCATTCTCATACCATCTTGTGAACGGATATACTTAGTTGGAATTATATCATTTTCTTCATTATAAACTTCTACATCTCCATCTTCTTCATAATTATTTAATCGTGATATATATTCATACGTAACAACACATTCCGCTAAACTGAGATCGTCCAAATTTTCCGGACGTAAACAATAGCGATTAAATATATTTGCATATAAGTTATTAATGTAGCCATCGCTGTTAAAAATAATATCGAGTAGAGATAGCACTGCCCTCTCTCGTGAATTGACTGACACTAACGGGGCGCGAGTACGAGTCCATGGGCCCGACCAAGGGCCCATTGTTTCTTTGTCTTCTTTTCGCGAATATCAGACAAAAGATTTCAAGCAGTTAGAAATCCTGAGAAAAAACCGTGTAATAGTACCGTGCGATAAAGTACTTCAAATATAATTATCGGTGTGTCTCTTATTCTCAAGATAGTCTTATATATATATGTTACATTAAGTGGCGACCGTGACAGAACTGGAAAAGCATTTGTGACATATTCTTGAGAGAAATAAAAGGTGACACGATGGATAAGATGAAAAGATCCCGTATTATTACACGTGTGGCATTTACCCGTAATCTAGGCTCATTGAATACTGAGTTGGTAAGTGGAAGTCCGAACATTGCGAAATTACAAGTATATTTCGAGATAGTAAAGGAGAAAGCGGACCAGCTCGAGGAAATTGATCGCAAGATTTTTGAGGTTATGATCGACAACGATTATAGCGAAGAAGACCTCATGCAAGAATTTGATGCTGCGGATGAATACAGAATGAAATATCAGCGGATGAATACAGAACGAAATATCAGCAAGCGGAAATTGCAATAAGTAATGCGACTAATCCGATTCAAGCAATGTTTTTTTCACAGGACGCGGGACAAGTAGCACATGTTCCTAGTGACAATGCGCGTACGTTCAAACTGCCAAAAATACAATTGCCAAAATTTAGTGGAGATCTCAAAGAGTGGTTGCAATTTAGGAACTTGTTCAAACACATTCATGAGGATCCGGATATAACCAAAGAAGATAAATTTCAGTACCTGATACAAGCAATGGTGAAAGATTCCAGGGCAAGCATATTAGTCAACAGTTTTCCGCCGACAACGGCGAATTACGATAAGGCTATTACCAGCTTGAAATCACGTTTTTATAAAGAGGATCTACTTGTCGAGGTATATGTCCGAGAGATGCTCAAGTTAGTATTAACTCAGTCAATAAAAACAAGTGGTCATGTTCTCTTATCGAGCATTTATGATAAACTCGAGACACAATTACGAGCTTTAGAGTCTCTAGGAGTCACAACAGATATGTGTGCTGCGATCCTTTGGTTGAATTGTCGTTACCAGAAAATCTCTTACATGGCAGAGAAATACGAAAGCGATTAATTCTTCTACATCGAAGCAATGCCTAGATGAACTAATGTCATTTTTGCAGACGTTAGTAATGAGCGAAGAAAGAATCGCTATGGCAATAAGTGGTTTTGGATTAAACATTGAGTATACAACTAATCAGGATAAATTCAAGAAGAAAGTGAAGAATGAACAGAAAGATATTGCTACTGCTGCGAGTCTTCTCGCAACCAAACAAGACAAGGCACTCTTGTATATTTTGTGACCTAGATCATGAAAGTGCATCGTTCGAAAAGGCTAAAAAGATGTCCTATGAAGATAGATGCAAAATCGTTAAAATTAAAAATGCTTGTTTTTATTGTGCAAAGACGGGACACAGTCATAAATATTGCAGATATAAAGGCAAATGCGCATGGTGCGGTAAGAAGCATGTTTTGCTTTTGTATCGTAATACAACATCAAATGCTTCTGTAAAATCAAGAAGAAGAACTTTCCAAGATAAAAGAACAATCTACGCTTGCTAATTTTTCACTTACCAGTGAAATATTTTTACAGACGCTTTGTATGAAATTGTTTAATCAAAGTAAGGAACAAATAGTCAGAGCTATTTTTGATAACGGTTCACATAGATCATATATTCTTGACTATTATGCTGAGAAAATGGGATTTGAGGTCATTGGCGAATAGCATATGGTAATGTACCATATAACATATGTATGTTATTTGGAGATTCTTAAAGTCCATTACTAGAGAATACCGAGTTAGCATAAGCAACATCGACGGATCTTATTCTTATATCCTTGTAGCATTAAGTCAGAGAAAAATATGCGAGAAAATTCCTTCTATAAGCTGAAGCTACAGGAAGTGCAACTAGAAGGAATACAACCGATGTCGACACAAAAGAACCTATCGTTGTGTTAATTGATGCGGATATCGCAGGAAAGTTATTAACAGGCAAACGAAAAGAGCTTAAATGTGGAGTCATAGCACTAGAAACGTTACTCGGATGGACTTTAATTGGAAATGTGGACAACTCACCGCAGCAAAAGGAAGACGCAACACTCATGGTCGTATCTATGTTTACATGTCAGGAAAACATTGTCGACTTGTGGAAGCTGGGTATTATGGATCCTAGCTTGAAAAAGACAGATGATGCACACCAAGCAAAAGTTAAAGAGAATTTTCAGCATACCATTAAGATGAATGAAGAAGGTCGATATGAAATATTTCTTCCTTGGAAGGAAGATTACTTACCACTGGTAGAAAATAAAGGATCAGCTATAAAACGACTTGAGTCTACTACTAAAAGACTTAAGGCTTAAAATCTTTATGATACATACCAACAAATTTTTGAAGAATAGTTGTCCAAAGGCATTATTGAAAAGGATGAAGTAAACTACAATACCTACTATCTACCTCATAGAAGTGTGATCAAAGAAAATAGTACTACGAAAATAAGGCCTGTATTTGACGCATCCACTTCTTGGAAAACTCCACCGTCACTGAATCATTATCTCGAAACAGGTCCTAATTTGATTGAACAAATTCCGAGAATTCTACTACGTTTTAGACGACGAAAGATAGGAATAACTGCAGACATTTGGAGTGCTTTTTGCAAATAAGTGTTTCACCTGACGATAGAGACGTATTGCGGTTTCTTTAGTGGAAGAAGACTCGTCCAGAAGAAATAGAAGTATACAGACATTGGCGAGTAATTTTTGGTGTCTCCAGCAGCCCTTTCTTCTTAGGAGCAATGATCGAATATCATTTAGACAGAGCACTACAACAAGGACAAACGGAAGCAGGAATAGAAGTCATTTAACAATTAAAGAAGTCTTTCCACGTAGATAATTGCGTAATCAGTATTAATACGCACAGCGAGGCCGTAGCATTTGAAGTTACTGCAAGACAAATCATGGCAGAAGGCAAATTTGATTTGCGAGATTGGGAATACACGGCTCAAGAAGAAACATATAAATTGACTTTCATACTCGGATTGCTTTGAGATAAAGAACAGGATACTTTAAGGTTGACACCTACATTGTGGGAATTTTACACTACGTCACAGATTACAAAGAGAAATACTATCTGCTGCTCAAAAAGTATTTGATCCCACTAGTTTGTCTCCTCCGATATCCTTAAAATCTAAGCTGTTGTTACAGAAGCTTTGATCATGCAAAATCAGTTAGGACGAAGAAGTACCTGAAAATATTAGAGCTGATTTCAATAATTGATTACAGCAGCTTCACTAGTTAAAGGAACTACATATTCCGCGACACGCTTTTCTTCAATGTAAACTGTCTTTTCATGTGCTCGTAGATGTTAGTCAAGATGGATACGCAGTTACCGTTTTTGCGAGGACAGAAACTCGATAGAACATATGTATATATTATGACGTTGCCATCTTGTCGCGCGTCCATCCGCCCCGGCAACTTTGACGGGGCGCGGGCCGAGCGGCCGCGCCAGAAGCCAGATTGCGAGAACAATATCGAATTCCCCGGAGAGACGAGCGGTTTTATTGTATTTTGCGCCTTTATTAACTTTTTTTTTGTATTTTTTGTATTAATGAAATGTCGGGCAACCCGCCGGAGAACAACCGGAAGGCGAAGATAATGTCGAGGGATTTCATGAAACGACCTGCGACACGGCGCTCCCCGCCGGCGAGCGGAGGAGGAAATAGCGCCCGAATAATCGAGCCCCGGGACGCCACGGATAAACATCGCCCCTCATCGTATAAAGGAGGACGAAGGCCCGATCGGCATTACCTTCCAGGGGTAGAGGACGTTAAATGGGCCTCCACCGGATCACGAAAACCGGGGCCCACGACAGCAGAATTTGAATATTCGAGACCGTTTCGCGCAGGGCGCAGGAATACCTCGCGTATCGCGAGGCGCAAGGATATCGCGCGTGTCGCGGCGCGATTTACCGCGGAACTGCGCACTTCTGCACGCGGTCATTGACGCAGCTATCGACCCTGGATCTCCCGATCCAGGGACTCACTCTGGTGCGGGCGCTCGACGCAATCAGTTGAAAAGTCGTAATAGTTGTCGCATTGTGCTGGTCGTTGTCGTTGGCGGAATCAAGGAGAGAACGGCACCTCCCTGCTCGAGGACACATATCGGTGAGGTTGCCTATCTTTTGTAAGCCACGTACGCGATTCGGTCCGCCGACCGGCCGTTCTCCGACTCGCCGTCGCCATTTTCGTGTTTTGCTGCCGCTCGGGCCTTGTGCCGAGCTGTCGATTTTTCGTGGATTTCTGGCGACCGGAGACAAGCGATCGAGGTATCGCGGGCAGTCGTAACGTAGGCATTAATTGGTAGGGTATCGTTCGTCTCTCTCCGGGTTTCGGGATGTTAAACACGCGTAGCTATCGACCGCCGAACATCGACCGCGTGCGCTAAAAATCGCGAAAAACGTGTATGCCGCCCGTGTTGTTGTGTCGTTGTCGTTGCCGCGTAAAACATCCTCGCAGACGATCCACGGGCGATTTTCGTGTCTAATTGCGTTTGTGTAATCGATTATTAAGTGTGCGTATGAGCGTCTAGTATTATAAGTGTGAGAGTATTATAAGTATTTGCGTCTTTGTCGCGCTCATTATGTCAATGAGTAGCGCGTATTTTGTAATGATTATCGTTTGTCGAATGTGTTGCGGTGCGAGATAATCGCCGAAAAATTCAACTGTTATTGAAATTTGAGCTGGTTGCGCTGAGAAAAGAGATGAAACGCAGGGAGAGAAAAATCTCCGGCCCCCGTCAGCTATCGAATATCGACCGTATCACTCGCCGGTCGCAGACGACACCCCTATGCGCATCAGGCCAGAGTGCCCGGAGGGAGCGCAACCTTCCTTCCCGTTTCCTGCCGGCCAGCGCCAACGAGAGAGGAGGGAGTGCAATGGTGTGCTCTTAGACCCTTCCTCCAACGAGAAGGGGAGCTCTCCCACCACGGCAAGGTGGCGCACCGTCGAGAGAGATGCACGGACATACATACGAATACATACATTCTTTCTCTCTTCCTTCTCTCTCTCTCTCTCTCATTCGCTCACATACCCTGTTTTTTTTTTACGAGAGGGGAAAATGCATTTTATGCATACTCACCGCTCGGTCAGGTGAGTTATGTGCGACTCGAGTACCAAGTCTAATTATCAACTCCCTACCTACTAAAAACCCCTCTCGTTTTATGAATTTCCTCTGGGACACTATCTGACTTCCCAAGATCTGTTTTGACACAACGCCAAAGAATAATTATTGTTACCTTGTTCGATGACTTCTGCTAATTATTGCTGTAGTTTCTTGAGAAATAAATATTCCGATAGATTGCACTTTCACTCAAATTTAACGTAGATATCACACGTTACAAAAGAGACATCCACACTAAATAATTAATCGAAAGTTTTTTTTTTATAAACTGTACTCTTTTGTAAACTTCAACGTAACCACATTTATTCACTCACTCGATAAAACGAGAATTTACTAAACTATCACTATCTCTATCACTATCAATTACTGCCAAATAATCACCGTTAGCAATTAAAAATCCTTCGATGTAAGAAATACACGCGGACACACACGCGACGACGCAACAACGTGATAACGTGACGATATTTATTCGACGGTAGCAAACAGCTGTAGTTATGTTAGAATACAGTAGGTTAAGGTACTAACAGCGCTGCGAACGTAATCATGCGTTTGACTGAAGAACGCAACCAACATATAATATTAAACATTTAACGCGCGTATAATATTATTATTATCATACGATATACATATATCATATGATATTTAAAATTAATTAAAATAAATAAATGTTTTTAAAATATTGAATATTTTACTATTAATATTAAATATTAATGTTAAATATTTTACTATTATTATTATATTAAATAAATAAATATTTATTATTAATAATAATAGTATAATATTTAATATTAATAGTAAAATATAATAGTAAATAGTAAAATATTCAATTTATATATACACACAAATATGTTAAAATTATTTTGTGCACTATAATAAAACTATAATAATCAAAAATTTTTAAAATAAAATATTTTATGCGGAAAGCTATCTTGTTTGTGGCGAACGCGTACGTTGTATGCTGCGCAGTACACTCTACAGAGCATATTACGCAGCACACGTGTGCGTTCGCATTTGTGTGCATATGCTGCGAGTTCCATTTCTGGCATTATTGCGTAGTACATGGTGCGACGTGCAACGTGAGACGCAAGTCGGGCTGGAGCAGTAAGCAAACATATAAATATATATTCTTTATTAATTATGTTGTATTTATTTGTAAATTATTATAGGATGGAGGCAGTGCCGGATTTACACATACGCTAACTACGCTGAAGCGTAGGGCGGCAGATTTTTGGGGGCGGCAAATTTTTGAAGGCAATATTTGGTAAGCATGTGTGGAGATGATAGGAATTAGGAATTTGTAACATATTTCAGGAACGATAAAAAATAAGTAGACACAGACAAGTTGAAATGTTTTATAATGAACAATATTAACATTTAATAATTAAGTAATTTACGGCGAGATTTTTTATTTGCGAAATCTTCAATAATGTCATCGTATTTTATTCTCATCATAAGGTCGGCTTCAATCACCAATATTGCCAATGAATTTAAACGTTCTTCTTCTAACAATGACCGCAAGTACGTTTTTATTCGTTTTAAAGCAGAAAAAGATCGTTCTGCTGAGCAATTTGTGATGGCCATACACAAAGATATTCGCAAAGCTATATCTATGTTAGGGAATACTGATAATAAATTTTGGTCACGTATAAGCTTACAAAGATCGATCAGTTTTAATTTATCTTCAGAGCTAGTTTTGTTAAGAAACTGGCGAAAGTGTACACATTCAGTGGGAAATGAGTCTTCTAGATCTTCGGCATAATAATTATAAAGTTTCGTAGCTTCTTCGTATATTGTGCTGTCCGACAAGTGAATAAGATTTCTAATAAAATCAAAGCGTTTGAAGACATTTTCATACGCTAAATGTCGCTTCTCTAATTCAGATCTGACGCGATCTAATATCACGTAGTAAGTTTCTACTCTGAATTTATTTTTTCCGGTCATGATGATTTCGTTCTCTTTAGATTCACCGAATTGAAGCTTTCGTTTGTAGTTTCGTTTGCTCTCGAATTCGTATTCTTCGACAATTATGCATTTGGCTTTTTCTACATACATCTCAAACATCTCATCACTTCTCAAGCTTTCTACAAAATTGATTAGTGAACGATAAAGCTCTACAGCAATTCCTATGTCAACATCTACACTTTGCAGCAGTTTACTCGTTGCATTAAATCGATCCAATAATGAGTTCCAGAATACGGCCATAAACGTTGTTTCGAATCGATTAAGCTGTTTTTTTAACGTAGCAGCTTCGGATCGAGTCACCGCTTTTTCGTGAACATCTTCGATCATTATCGTCAAAGATTGCAATACACCATCCCAATTTTTACATAAACTATCGCAAGCGTCGTGGCGAGATGACCATCGAGTTCCATCAGCTCGTTTTAACATTTTCATATTTTTGGCGTTTGATGATAAGAGATCCCAACGTCGAGTAGACGCAGCAAAGAAAGTGTATAATCCTTGAAGGATACTGAAAAACGATGCAGTTTCTGTGACACATTCTGCGGCACAGGCTCCAACCAAATTCAACGAATGGGCCGCACAAGGTACATAATCGGCAAGAGGATTTAATCGTTTCAACCGTGCTTGTAATCCTGTATAAATACCGGACATGTTGCTGGCATTATCATATGATTGTCCTCTGCAGTTGCCTATGTCAATTTTGAACGATGCGAGCATAGAAGTTACAGCCGTTTCAAGTTCTTCAGATTTATGTCCAACGTTTGGTAGAAAATTAAGAAAGCGTTCGATTGGGCTACCATCTTCTTTTACATATCTAATAATGAAAGAGAGCTGGTCGGTATGAGCTATGTCTGGTGTTGAGTCAACTATGATCGAGAAGTATTTGGCCGCTTGTATTTCGCTCACAATGGTATTTTTTACTTTTAATGCGATTATATTGACGAACTCATTGCAAGTCGTTGAGGAGAGATATGAAGTTTTTCCACTACCAGGATTTCCACACTGTGCTATGTGCGTCGATAAGAACGGGTCAAATTCGGCGATCGTTTCCAAGATCATCATAAAATTGCCGTTTCTTAAAGAACCGAAACGTTCAGACAATCCTCGGAATGCAAGTCCGCGACTAGCAAGAGCTTTTATGGCAACAATCACTCTTTTTAGTATATTTTTCCAATATTCGACTTCGTTCTTAATTTGTCTACAAAGATTGGAGTCAACTCTTCCTTCCGTGCGACTACGCTTTATTAGTGCAATTTGATACTGAAGATGCTCTTTTGAATTTTCGTGTCCGCTTAATATTTTATTTACGTTACTCCAGTCTCGAAAACCTTCTGTTGCCAACTGAGAAGTTCCACCAAACAATCGGCACGATACGCAAAATAAAGCTTTTTTTATAGGAGAATAAATTAAATATTTCCGCAGCTGATTTTCTCCATTTGGCAATCGTCGATAAAATGCGCTTTTTGAAAGAAATCGATCTTGGTTACCAAAACAAGTTTTTGACAACGAAAAATCGGCATGCAAATTTTGATTAATTTCTTTCGAAAGTAAATAATCGATTAAACTGTCGTTAATTTTCCATTCCGCGGGATCATCACTCACCAAATCTAAGTTTACGCCATTTGCGTCTTCTGTAGTCAATTTTGATGGTACAATCTCCTGTTTTTGTAACTGCTCTGATGTAGTGCTCGAAGTACTGCAAACTTCACTTTCGGTTGTAGTTTGTACGTGGGTCTCGAAAATAGGCTTATCAATATTTTTTTCATCATCATCCTGATTAATGGGACGGAAAAAAGTATGTAGCGTCTTCGTCTTTTCTAATAACTCGTCTTCTTTCTTTCTTTTCTCTTTTCCAATTTTCCTATACTGATATCCACTTAGTCTTTTTCGACCATCACTCATTTTATATCCGTATTGACTACTAGGTTTGTATAACTGTCTAAATATAGTAAAATAATGCACTCTGGTCTTCCTGAGAGTTTACGCTCAGCATGAGATTGACAAAAACAATGCAATGCGGGAGCACCGATAACTAACAATCGACAGTCTAAAGTACGGAGCGCCGGGAGCGCGCAATAGAGCAATCTCTGCAAACATATAATAATTAAGCAAAACCCCGTATATTAATTTTCACCTATTACTACTTTTAAAATTTGATATTTTGATCATCAATAATCATAGACATTATTTGTCCTGTATTTCTCATTAAAAAGTCTTTTAAATATGACTTACATTTTGAGCGCCAAAATAAGTGGAAATTGTGCCTAATAATGAAACAGTCAACAAAATGAGTTGATATATAAAATTGTTTGTAAGCCGTTCTAAAGTACGTTATTTTACTACAATTAGACAACAGTTATTTTATTTACAGACCCAGTAGTATCGGTACGGATATAGCATTAAAAAAGGATAATAGTAAAAAAAACTTAGAAGGTATATCAAGAGGATATCAATATAGAAATATTAAAAAAAAGAAAAGAAAGAAAGAAGACGAGCTATTGAAAAAAACGACGACGCTATATACTTATTTCCGTCCAATCATTCAAAGTAATGAAAAAAAGCTTGAGGGGCGGCAAAATTTCAAATGCGTAGGGCGGCAAGTTTGGTAAATCCACTGCTGGATGGAGGATTGTACCATAATGGGCCCGACGGCTCCGTCGGCGCCGACGGCGACGCGACGGCGACGACGACCGCGACGGCGGTAACAGCCGCGACCACTGAATTACAGTTATACTGGAATGAGCGTACACCTATTGTTAACACTGATTTGAGAGAGAACCGAGAGAGAGGATACTAAACCTATTGCTCTTTCTTATTAATGTACTTTCTGCGCATGCTCCCCTTGATTCCCCTTGATACAATCTAGTTAAGAAATTAATACATCAGTTGGCTTTCTGACTATTTTTCTACTTTAGATTTATACATATAGTTGATTTAAAAAAATTATAACTGTGTGTGTGTGTGTATAAATACATGTATAAAAATGGTTTAATTCAAGGTAAGCGAAGTTGAATGAATTTAAAACTAGCACATACTCTCTCCCGCCATTCACTGTTCGGTCAAAACCCAATCCAATTTGTGTGATAAGCCGAAGCCCCGTTAGCCGTCGATAAATCCATTTGAATTCTCGACGTTGCCCGACTTTCACCCCATGGAGGTGGGGACGGCACGTGAGCGTTATACGCTTTTTCGAAAGTCTTAATGTTTTTAATTTTATTTTTTTTCCTTTTACATGCAGATACATAAAAAGATATAATACGTACAATTATAAAATTACAATTTATTTTCAATCATATTCTACAAGGATGAACAAAATGCGGAACAAAATAATGCTACTGCTATTGCTAGTCCTCTTCCTCGTCTGACTCCAACGAACCAAATGAGGCAACCTCTTCTCTTTCCAGATCACTGGAAAAGGAAGGAGTAGATGGCGGAATAGAAGGCGGAGAATACGAAGGGGATCTCGGCGGAGAGTTGAGAACAAGACAACATCCCCTTGTTCTTCCACCTCCTCATCCTCCAGCTCTTCTTCCTTCTCTATTTCCTCTTCTTCGATTTCCTCTTCCAAATTCTCTTCTTCCATCATTTCATCCCATACCCAATATGCCGGACATTTTTTTACTATTTTATCATCTGAATTTAATACTATGATGTCTTACCTTTTATTAGTATTAGGAGGCGACTACGTCCAGTATTCAATCTGCTGCGGTCTTACATATCGAGGCTGTCTCAATTCTCTTACGCGAAATGGTTTGCCCCTGCTGCCATCTGTCGGCTCGCCTCAAACTGAATCGCCTTAGAGCTCGCACCGCCGTACGTGTAGCGCGTGCACGACGTGAGGTGCAGTAGGCGCTGAATGTGTAGCCGCCACAGTAATATAGTTATAATAATATGTTATAATAGATAATATACAGGGTGATTCAAAATAAGTATATTGTCCGTGAAATGACACATTTTTGAGTCAATTCTAAGATGATTTTTCCTTTGGCAAAATTTCGTCCGACGCTTAGTTTTCGAATTATTAAAAGAAGTAATTAACTTATAACGGGTCGGATACAAGAGGCAGGCAAGGGTGGCACGATTCATCGTCAAACGCGGGTGTTTACGCGGGGCAATTACTGCGATCAGCTGGTCGCTACACACATGCGAATACATGATTCTCATTTTCTCTCCCTCTCTCTCTCTCTCTATACCCCTCACTCTCTCTCTCTGTCTCTCTCTCTCTCATTTGCTTACTTGAAGTTATTATTACTCTTAATAAAATTATTATTTACTTTTTATTGTTACACATTTTCACTTCAATTATTTTTTTATATTGTACCTTTTGTTTTAAGAGAGTGGGGAAAATGCATTTTATGCATACTCACCGGGCGATCCGGTGAGTTATGTAGGACTCGAGTACCAAGTCGAATTACCAACTCGGTACTCCGTATCCACTAAAAACCCCTCTCTTTCGCTAATTTTCTCTAACACTGTTTATTTGACATCCCGAAATTTGGTTTTACACAACACCAAAGAATAGTTATTATTATACCTTGTTCGATGTATTGCTGTAATTTCTTGAGAAATGAATTTTCCAATAGATCATACTTTCACTCAAATTGAACGTAGATATCACGTTCTAAAGGACAGAGATCCACATTAAATAATTAATCGAAAATTTTTTTTTCTTTTATAAACTATATTCTTTTATAAACTTCAACATATTCACATTCATTCACTCACACGATAAGACGAGAAATTTACCAATGACTCTATCACTAATCACTATCAATCACTGACGAATAATCACTGTTAGCAATTAAAAATCACTCGATTAAAAGAAAACACACGATATTACACGACGCGACAACGCGAAGTTATTTACCCGGCGACAGAAACAGTTTTTCGTTATGCTAGGTTGCAGTAGGTTAAGGTACTAACAGCGTTGTCGAACGTAAACATGTGCTTGATTAAAAACGCGACAATTTAGCGTATAATATTATTATCATATGATATTTATACATCATATGATATTTGTATTAAAATTAATTAGAATAAATAAATGTTTAATACTTTCACTGTTAATGTTAAATATTATTTATTATTAATACTAAATATTACTAAATATTCTTAAATATTATTATTAACATTAAATATTTATTTATTATTATTAAATAGTATTATTAATATTAAATATTTATTTATCATTATTAAGTATCATTATTAATATTAAATGTATTTATTTATTATTATTATTAAATATTTATTAAACTATTATCTGACTGAAAATCTATAATAATATGAAAATAATATGAAAAAATATCATTAAATTCCGACGTACAAACGTAAGAAAATGTTTCAAATGTTCAAAAATACTGATCTCTCCGAATTCGTTTTTAAAACCATAAGAAAAAACCAATAGAGATTGAAATGCCACAATTTAATGATATTTTTTCATATTATTTTCATATTATTATAGATTTTCAATCAGATAATAGTTTAATAAATATTTAATAATAATAATAAATAAATACATTTAATATTAATAATGATACTTAATAATGATAAATAAATATTTAATATTAATAATACTATTTAATAATAATAAATAAATATTTAATGTTAATAATAATATTTAAGAATATTTAGTAATATTTAGTATTAAATAAATTTAGTATTTAATAATAAATAATATTTAACATTAACAGTGAAAGTATTAAACATTTATTTATTCTAATTAATTTTAAAACAAATATCATACGATGTATAAGTATCGTATGATAATAATATTATACGCTAATTGTCGCGTTTTCAATCAAGCACATGTTCACGTTCGACAGCGCTGTTAGTACCTTAACCTACCGCAACCTAGCCTAACGAAAAACTGTTTGCTGTCGCAGGGTAAATATCGTCGAGTTGTCGCGTCGTGTAATAGGGGACGGTGCAGTTGGACACAGTACAATTGGACACGTTGCAAATGGACACGGTTCAAATGGACACGAAATTTTGGACACCGTTTTTTTGGACAATGTTCATTTGGACATAGTTCATTTGGACACAATTCATTTGGACACCGTTCATTTGGACACTGTTCTGGATGGACACAGAAAGATGCAACCTGTTCAGTTGGACACAGGAATAAGCAACCTGTTCAGTTGGACGCAGAAAGATGCGACCTGTTCAGTTGGACACAGGAATAAGTAACCTGTTCAATTGGACACAGAAAGATGCGACTTGTTCAGTTGGACACAGGAATAAGCAACCTGTTCAGCTGGACACAGAAAGATGAAACCTGTTCAGTTGGACACTGACAGATACGATCTGTTCAGTTGGACACAGGAATAAGCAACCTGTTTAGTTGGACACAGAAAGATGCAATCTGTTCAGTTGGACACAGTTCTTTTGCGCACAGTTTTTTGCGCACATTACTTTTGCCCACATGTTAAATTGCGCACATATACTTTTCCATGCAAAGGTAGGTTTCACATGGTTTGCAACGGGGTCGGGGCAGGTGTAATCTGTGCGTGTACTTTGCAACGCAAACTGGGATTTCACAAACTGTGGACAATGTGGATTTATAAAACTGTGGACAAAAGAACTGTGCGCAAAAGAACTGTGCGCAAAAGAACTATGTCCAACTGAACAGGTTGCATCTTTCTGTGTCCAACTGAGCAGATTGCATCTTTCTGTGTCCAACTGAACAGGTTGCTTATTCCTTTGTCCAACTGAACAGGTTGCTTATTCCTGTGTCCAACTGAGCAGGTCCCTTCTTTCTGTGTCCAACTGACAGGTTGCTTAATCCTGTTTCCAATTAAACAGGTCGCATCTTTCTGTGTCCAACTGAACAGGTTGCATCTTTCTGTGTCTAACTTAACAGGTTGCATCTTTCTGTGTCCAACTGAACAGGTTGCTTATTCCTGTGTCCAACTGAACAGGTCGCATCTTTCTGTGTTCAACTAAACAAGTTGCTTATTCCTGTGTCCAACTGAACGGTGTCTAAATGAACGGTGTCCAAATTAACTGTGTCCAAGTAAACAGCGCACATTTTTTTCGTGTCCAAATGAACGGTGTCCAAATTTCATGTCCATTTCAAACGTGTCCATTTGCAACGTGTCCAATTATACTGTGTCCAAGTGAATGCCACTCGTGTAATAACGTGTGTCTTTCTTTAATCGAGTGATTTTTAATTGCTAACAGTGATTATTCGTCAGTGATAGTGATTAGTGATAGAGTCATTGGTAAATTTCTCGTCTCATCGAGTGAATGAATGTGATTATGTTGAAGTTTATAAAGGAATACAGTTTACAAAGAAAAAAGAATTTTCGATTAATTATTTAGTGTGGATCTCTGTCCTTTAGAACGTGATATCTACGTTCAATTTGAGTGAAAGTATGATCAATTGGAGAGATTACAGTAATACATCGAACAAGATTGTAACGATGCAGTAAGGCACCGTTACTATAGTATCTGTATAGACTAATAAATATATATTCATACTAATATTTACGCCCCTTGTACTACCTGTGGGTTTATCCGCTTTCTGTTTCGCTCACACGCATGCTCGCACGCTCACTTTCTCGCTTACTCGCACTGCCTGGCACTCGCCGTCTCGCTCACTCGACCACTCAACGTTGGCTGTCTCGCTTTTACGCATGGGTGCTCGTTCCCACTTCGCACCCTCGTTCGTCGTCTCTCTCTCAGATACCCGCTTACCTGACCTGGACGGCTACATGGAAGGGGACATCGGCCAGGTATAAAAGCCGACCAAATCGGCATGTCAAGAAGAGATCCCATCCTGCGATCCTACCAAACGCTTCGACCAGATCCCCTGCTCTGAGGTGTTTCTTGGACTCCCGTTGCCTGCTCCGGACCGAGGTGTCTCTCGGTTCTGCCGGGTGTCTCCGGTTTCCTGCTCCGGACCGAGGTGTCTCTCGGTTCTACCGGGTGTCTCCGGTTACCTGCTCCGGACCGAGGTGTCTCTCGGTTCTACCGGGTGTCTCCGGTTACCTGCTCCGGACCGAGGTGTCTCTCGGTTCTGCCGGGTGTCTCCGGTTTCCTGCTCCGGACCGAGGTGTCTCTCGCTTCTACCGGGTGTCTCCGGTTTCCTGCTCCGGACCGAGGTGTCTCTCGGTTCTGCCGGGTGTCTCCGGTTCATGGCTGACGTGACACTCAGTCCCCACTTTGTACAGTATTTCTAAGTTGCGCCGACCCGCGAGACCGCTCTACGCACGCTTGCGCTTCGCTTACGCGTCTAGCTCTAAGTCCACTTCGCTTCCGCCTGTAAATACCGCGTAGCAAATAAGATATCATGTAGCCGAGTACACGCGCTTACGCGGTCACACACACACGAACACAACAACCATCTGTACATATATCACGCATTCACAACAATAAAGACCACACTCGTTTATTCCGAATTGTTCGCACAAGCTTGTTTCTCCCCTTTCCTCGAATCCTAGCTACCCGGCGAGCCGATCCGGAGCGTCGAGAAAGGCGACCGCATTACAAGGTAATAATAATTATTCTTTGGTTGTGTGAAAACAAACTTCGGGATGTCAAATAAACAGTGTTAGAGAAAATTAGTGAAAGAGAAGGGTTTTTAATGGGTACGGAATACCGAGATGGTAATTCGACTTGGTACTCAAGTCTCACAAAACTCACCGGATCGCCCGGTGAATATGCATAAAATGCCTTTTCCCCTCTATCGTAACAAAAAAAAGTTACAATATAAAAAAATAATTAAAGTGAAAATGTGTAACAATAAAAAGATGGAGGATGAGAAGGTGGAAAATGGGGATGTTCTTAGCTCTCCGCCGAGATCCCCTTCGTGTTCTCCGCCCTCTATTCCGCCATCTACTCCTTCCTTTTTCAGCGTTCTGGAAAGAGAAGAGGTTACGCCTTATTTATTATTTGGCTCGTTGGAGTCAGACGAAGAAGAGGACTAGCAATAAAAGTAGCATTATTTTGTTCCGCATTTTGTTCGTCCACTTGTACAATATGATTGAAAATAAATTGTAATTTTATAATTGTACGTATTATATCTTTTTATGTATCTGCATGTAAAATGAGAAAAATAAAATTAAAAACATTAAGACTTTCGAAAGAGCGTATTACGCTCACGCGTCATCTCCACCTCCACGCGGTAAAAGTCGGGCAACGTCGAGAATTCAAATGGATTTATCGACGGCTAACGGGGCTTCGGCTTATCACACAAATTGGATTGGGCTTTGACCGGACATTGAATGACGAAAAAGAGTATGTGCGTGCTTTAGATTCATTCAACTTTGCTTACCTTGAATTAAACCGTTATGAAACCATTCTTGAAACCGTTCTTTTACTATCAAGTTGCTAATATTTTACAAATTTTCACTATCTTACCGTCTTTTCTACTATCATATCGACTCAATATTTTACTTTTCACTACCGGCCCCACAATGTGGCCATGACTCGTCTGACTCGTGCACAAAAGATAGAGATAGAGGTTAAAAAGATGCCGGAGTCGCAGCCGAACTCCGACGGGTAGGCGCCCTCATTTTAACATAACTAAGAGTGTCGGTACATCAACACTTATAGTTATGTTACCGACAGAATTGTCTAGAATAAAAAGACATGCATATTTTAGAAAGAGCAATACGAAAGCTTTTCGTTGCATTGTGGTTAATTGTGTTTATTGGAACAAAAAATGTTGCATTTTCACTGATGTATCGTGAATATGTTTTTAGCTCTGTGGATTCTGATCAGATGTTAGCTTCATAATGGCACATTTGGCATTTGAAGAACAATTGCGTCATGAGCCCACGACGATAAGAATTTATGAGTTTCCAATCTTTAAATTGGCACTCTATTCCTCATGCATGATTATCGAAAGTTCTATGGATTTCATTCCATATAAAAGATATATCGACAATGCGACGGCCTTCAGGCAAAAAAACCCGTTTGGCCACGTTAATATTGATCATCGTCCCAATTGACCACGTTGAAATTGACCACGTTGCTATTGACCACGTCCCGATTGATCACCGTCCTGATTGACCACCGTCCCGATTAACCACCGTTCCGATTGACCACCGTCCCAATTGATCACAGTCCCGATTGACCACGGTCCCGATTGACCACCGTCCCGATTGACCACGTCCCGATTGACCACCGTCCCGATTGACCACCGTCCCGATTGGTCACGATCCCGATTGACCACCGTCCCGATTGACCACGGTCCCGATTGACCACGGTCCCGATTGACCACAAAAAGAAAATTAAAAAATTAAATTAATATAACTAGTTATAAATATAATAATAAAAAAATAATTTAAAAAATAATTTAAATATTCACATAAGGTATGATTGAGTTGCCCACAGTTTTATAAACCTATGTGAAATCCCACTTTGCGTTGCAAAGTACACGCACAGCTGCACTGTAATTAGTGTACCGAACGTGCCCGTTTTATATCGGCTTAATTGCCCGCGTCGGCGCGCGGCGGTATTCCGAACGGGTTACGGAAAACGGTACGGTCGGGGGCCCGCTCGGAGGGGTTTGGGGTGTGAGCCGAGCGCGGGTTTTCGCCGGTCGCCGTATCGGGACACGTCGGCAACACTCGGCGGTATTCGGCTCCCTTTTTGGAAGTTAAAGAAGTTAAAGAAGTTTAAAAAAATGTGGGCGCACCGCGTCCCTGCCTATGCCCGGCGGGTGTTCTGCCGGGCGGCAGCTTCCGGCGGATCGCATGCCGGGTAGATATGATGCATCTAAGGGGGTGCACGGGGTGCATCGTTACAACCTTTGTTGTCTTGACGTATTTGATTGGAACAATTATAACATAAATTTTTTTTACGAAGAGTCTGTAATGTACAATTTCAAAATTTTTCAAAGCAACACTTCATATCGTTAATAATGATCTCTTCCATTTTACAAAGAGAACTACAGCGCCATGTTTTTCTGGGTTTATGTGTTGATTCTGTTAAAGGTAAAATATTAATTGCTTTACTTTCAGAATCCATTATAATAGGTTTAGAAATATTATATACATGATAGATAGTTTCTGCAAAATATAATTCCGAAGAAGCGGTAT
Source organism: Camponotus floridanus (assembly GCF_003227725.1). Taxonomy (NCBI): domain Eukaryota; kingdom Metazoa; phylum Arthropoda; class Insecta; order Hymenoptera; family Formicidae; genus Camponotus; species Camponotus floridanus. The sequence goes on from NW_020229424.1 coordinate 182,565, forward strand.
GTTTATCTTGTCCGCAAAACATATTTACGTAATCTCTACTAAATTTTGATGAAGAACATTTTGTTGCATGTGTCAGACAAACTTTAATTTTTTTTACATTTATTAAATATTTTTCTCATTTGTAGAATATAATTTTTTCTTATATAAAAGCAACATTTTGTTATACGTTCAGCCTCCAATCTATTTTCAGACAATGACAACGTTCTAAGAAGCTTTGATATGTTTCTAATACACTTTTCTTTATTATACTTTATATTCTGCTTATTTTTATATAATAGTATATTGTTTTCATGTAATCCATAATATTCTTTTTTCGATTTCTTTATATCATTTTTATGTTTTTCATAATATTCCTTTCTCGATTTCTTAATATCATTTCTCTGTTTTTTATAATATTTATTGTTCGATTTTTTTATATCATTTTTGAATTTTTTATAATATTCTTTCTTTGATTTCTTTATATCATTTTTGTATTTTTCATAATATACCTTATTGAATTTTTTAATATTATTTTTGTTTTTCATTATATAAATTTTTTTAATTAAGAAATTGTTTCTATGTAATTCATATTTTTTATTAAAAATGTTTTTTTTATTTACGCATATAACATCATTCTTATCTGAATAAATGTCACAGTTCTTCCTTGCTCGTTTTTTATTTCTATCCCTATCATTATAACTATTCATTTTTCTTTTTATACCATGTTGATCTCTAGTTAAATCTTTAGTAATTGCAATATTATTAGTATCCACACTATTCTCACTAAATGTATGATTAATTTGTTCTAAATTTATTCCTATAACTTGAGGGAAGTGTTCTATTCTATTTGATTGAAACATTTCTGCTAAATGTTGACGCATTAAATTATGGTCATATATAATTTTATTTGGTTGGAGATTAAATAAAAGAGATACTGCAAAGACTATTGCAAAAACCCCGCAATCATTACCATTAGGTTGTGATTGGATCGTTAGAAACTGTACTGGTTGCTTATCAAAGGAGTAAAATGGATATAATTTTTCAAGATAGATTTTATAATGTATGTAATCGTTTTATATTCAATGAGTCATAAATATAAATCATGTTGGTATCGTAATAGCTGCAAACCCAGTGGCCGTCTAAATTAGTTGCTATATCGCTGCAACTGTGCAATATTTAAATATGTTTCTGATTTTTAGGAGCAGGTTCAATTCTATCGGGACATTGAACTTTTCATGATTCGCGTGGCCGATATTCTGAGCAATTCCTTAATAATAAATTAAAATAGTCAATATGAATATCTTCTAACCATTCACCTGTAAGAATAATCTGTATATATTACATACTTAGAGGTAAAATATTTGCAACCTAAATATAAATAAATATATAAATGATACTTAAAACTAGCGCGAAAGAGACGCAACAGACACGCAGGGATGGGAACGCATGGAGAGGCGCATAAATAATTAGATTTTTTTAAATCAAAATATAAAATATAAATTTATTTCAAAATGTGTGTATTTTACAATTGTGTGTGTGTGTGTGCGCGCGCTTAAAATTATGATTATAATTTTTACGATTTAAATATAAAATATAATATAATAATATAAAATATAAAATATAATAATAATAATATAAAATATAATTTAAAAATAATTTTGGGGCGGGGGGGTGCGAGGGGTCAGGGGAGTCGGATCAGGGAGATGGCCGCTCCTGTAACAGAAAAAATATATAGTTATAATATATATAGTAAAAATATATAGTTATAATAAGATTTATAAAAAATACTTACACCTGTGCTCCCCATTACACATGTCATTGGATGCCCGAATCTCCCCGAGCACCCAAATCTCCTCTTCCCCGAAGAACCGCCTTAGGTCGAAGATGTTCTCCTCATCTGGAGGACTCTCCGGGGCGTCATCCCACATGAAGGAGAGATCATATCGTCTCCCCCGCCGCTCTGCCCGCACCCATTGCCGGTGGTGTATATTTATGAACCCCAGTATCCGGACTTCAGATAGGGACTAGAAAATAAAAAATATAAATATTATAGATGTACAATTTTTATAAAATAAAATTTTTTTATAAAATAAAATACAACTTTTTATAAAATTTTATAAAATAATCACAAAATCGATACTTACATTCCAATGAAACTTAAAAGCCAGCTTAACCAGCAGAACCGCAAGCAGGTCCGAAAATGCCTGCTTCCATCCTGGACAGTTCTCGAAAATATATTCCATGGTGGTTTTATTTTTTTTTAATGATATGCTCAACTTGTACTCGCGCACTCTCTGAAACTTTCTGATGAGGCAACGAGGTCCCGGCACGAGGTTTTATAGTAGAGATGCCACATTATCACCACGCCAAAAACGCGTCGTAAGACAAAAGTCATCTACAATGAGATATTAAGGCATATGTCTTAAGAAATTGACCAAACACAATCGATTATTCTCTTAATACTAGACTGTGATTGGTCAATTTCTTATGTCTTACGCCTTAAAATCTTATTACAGACGCTACATCAAGCGTCGTCTACAATGAAATTTTAAGAAGACTTAAGGCGTAAGATTTATGAAATTGACCAATTACAGTCAAGTATTAACAGAATATTCGATTGTAATTGGTCAATTTCTTAAGTCTTACGCCTTAAGTCTCCTTAAAATCTCAGTGTAGACGACGCTTCAAGAGTCGTCTACAATGACCGTAGCAGAAGGTTGTAAGGCGTAAGACTCAAGAAATTGACCAATCACAGTCAAGTATGGCCGTGTTTCGAAATTGCTGCCAGTTTACTGCCAACACTGAAAATATATAATATACGCAACGTGCACTGTAGAATTTGCAGTTCTGATAACAATTTCGGAACACGGCTTTTGAAGAGAATACTCGGCTGTGATTGGACAATTTTTTAAGGCTTAGGGCTTAAATTATCTGTTGTAGATCGGGATTAAAGATTCGTCTGCATGGCCTTAAGTAGTAAGACTATGGGGATTCTAACTCAGGTCCTCTCAGGGTAGGTAAGGCGCGGGGAACTTGGTGCGATGGGAGTAACGTCACGCGCGGGGAAGGAGGAACCTTGGCGCGCGGCGGGAGACGTCACCCGCAGGGAAGGAGGATCCGTGGCGCGACCGATGGACGAGAGGGTCCGCGCAGTGAAGGGAGATCCGCGGTGCGACCGATGGACGAGGGGGTCTGCGCAGTAAAGGGGATCAGCGGCGCGACCGATGGGCGAGGGGATCCGCGCGGTGAAAGGGGATCCGCGGAAAGAAGACAGTGGTGTGAGAAGGACAGCGCTACGAGTGGGAAAAGGATAGTGCTACGAGTGCGACAAGGATCGTGGGACAAGGACGACGCATAGGTGGGAGAAGGACGACGCAAAGGTAAGGGAGCAACGAGTATATGAAAGAGAAAGAACGATAATATTCTAAGCCAACGCTTGCGAGAGAGACAACGATAATATCGCGATACTTATACCTAGCGCAAGAGAGATGTAGGAATGGGGACGTAAGGAGAGGCGTGTAAATAATCACATTTTTTTTTTTTAATTGAAACAACATTTATTTATTAAAAATCTATATATTTTTGTGACAGCACGAGAAATTACTTATTCTAAGCGCGAAAGATGAAGACAGACTTACGATTAACGCATGAGAGAGAACGATATCACGATACTTACAACTAGCGCGAGAGAGACGCAGGGATGGGAACGCAAGGAGAGGCATGCAAATAATTAATTTTTTTTTTAAATTAAAATATAAAATTTATTAAGTGTGTGTATTATACACACACATATATATGTGTGTGTGTGTGTGTACTTAAAATTAAGATTATAATTTTTATGAATAAAATTTTAAAATATAAAATATAATAATAATAATAATAATATAAAATATAAAATATAATTTTAAAAATAATAATATTAGGGGGTGCGGGGGTGGGGGGTCAGGGGGGAGCCGGGTCAGGGAGATGGCCGCTCCTGTAACAGAAAAAAAGATATTGGATTAATACAAGTGTAGTTATGATAAGATTTATAAAAAAAATACTTACATCTGTGCTCCCCATTACACATGCCATTGGGTGCCCGAATCTCCCCGGGCACCCAAATCTCCTCCTCTTCCCCGAAGATCCGCCGCAGGTCGAAGATGTCCTCCTCGTCCTGGGGACTCTCCGGAGCGTCACCCCACATGAAGGAGAGGTCTCTTTGGAAGGATGTCTACCATTCGTGCGATTTTATTTTGTATTTTGATTATTGGTATCATGTATTGAATTTTTACGTGTATATTATTTAGTGTGGAGCTATTACTTATTTGTCTTTATGATTTTCAGGTTATACTGAGGACAGTATATTGACGGTCAGAGGGGAATAGGCATTATAAAGTATTATCGTCGCGAAGGCGTACATCTATATATCCGGTGGGTTGGAATTGTTATTCCAAAAATATGTTCGGGATCTTTTGCAGTTAAATTTAGACATGTAATTATCTTGATGAATTAGTTATATAGGGCGTTAAATTGCTCAGTAATTGTGTCATGATTATATCCTTTTGATAACTCTATTGTAAAAGATGTCGTTCATGTGATACATATACTTGGTTAATCTGGTTATTAATGTCAGCCTTTTAGTTAGGATTGTTACTACAGCATGTTTTATGTTTGACAATCGTATTTATTAAATTTTGTGGTTAGGTTGTGAAGAGACCTGAATTTTTTTTTTCTTTTTTTTTTTTTTTTTTAAATATTAGTGTGTGAATTTTTTTGGTCAGGTTGCGTGGGACTAAGGTAGGCTGGGCTACATTTTGGTAGGTTAAGTTAGGTTGTTTTAGGTTAGGTTAGGTTGGGTCACACTAGTGGTGGCTCCTCCGTGGTGTGCCACCTTGTCGTGGTGGAGGAGCTCCCCTCTTCCTTCGGGTTGAGGGGTCTAAGAGCACACCATTGCACTTCCTCGTGGTGTTTCGTTAGCGGTGGCGAAGGACGAAAGCGAAAACGAAAGCGGCCCTCGGGCCGTGAGTAGCGAGTAGAGAGTAGTCCAAAGCTGCCGCGCGGACATCACGAGAAGGGGGGTTGCGCTCCCTCCGGGCTTTATGGCCTGATGCGCATAGGGGAAGGAAAACCCTGACTCCAAACCCGGCACAATGGGGCTGGTTACGGGTGGAAGAACACCCAACCCATTCTTTCTTCCTACCCATTCTATACTTCCCATCCTTCTTCCTCGACCGATTGTCCCAAGGTCTCCAACTCTACCTTTCTTCGGGGTGGCGCCCGCTTTCAAATAGCACGGTACCCGGCTTTGAGTGCAGATGGAGTCCAGCGACTCCATAGAGACGAGGTCTGCTGCCGCGGACCAGTCTCGTTCGCTGGAAAGGGTTGGCGGCCCTGACTTCAATCGCCCAGTGGCACGGCACTGCAGGGGTAGCCTAGCTCTCCGCCCGTGACTTGAACGGGTGCTCCCGTGGGATGAGGTGGCGGATCGGCGGGTGCTCCCGCCGTGAAGCGTCCCTCAGTGGGGAAAAATGGGAACCGGCCGGGGCCCTCGCCCGAAGGACTGGTTGGGTGACTTAGTCACCTGCCGGGCCAGAGGCGGGGATAATCTCGGTGGCGGTGTCCCCCGTGTGTGAATGGTGTGTGTATGTGTGGGTGTGTGTGTGGGTGGAGTTCGGGTCTCTCCTCGGAGAGACGCGGAAATCCACCATCTTTTTGGCCACCGGGCAGTAGAGTCTTCGGGTCGCGGCTTGTTTTCAAGAGGGTTGGTGCCTCACCCTCCGGAAAAATCGGAGGCATATTCATTTCGAGTTTCGGGAACCGTCGAGTGGAGCGGTCCTTATGTCAAGTGAAGGGTATTGTGTTTACGACACCTGGAGGCTGACATACCGCAAGCGAAGGGTCCGCCTTCCCCTCGCTTTAAATAAAAAATCCGGTGGCGGGGACACGGGAAGGAGCCGGCGTCGCACGTCGGCAACAGGGGGACTGCCCACCCTTGTATAAAAAATCGAAGGCAGCCGGGTGCAGTGGTGACTTCCGTCGCGAAGCACGATAGTGTTTCCCGATGGAAACAACACAACACAAAACTGTCTCCACGTGGAGGCGGAGCTTCTTTCGATTAGGAAAGCCCATCTTCCGCTCTTCAAGCGGGAGGTGAGGTTGAGGGGTGGTGCATCACCCTCCGGAAAACCGAATGCACATTTAATTCGAGACACGTGTGCCCGTATGGCGTGGTCATGTTGGGCGATGGGTTCCTGTGGAAGACCCACTTGAATCCACCGGTCAACATACCGCAAGCGGGGGTCCGCCTCCCCTCGCTTTAAATAAAAAACGCGGAGGCGGGGACACGGGTTAGGAGTCGGCGTTACACGTCGGCGACAGGGGGCCTGCCCACCCCTGTATAAATAAACGTAGGCCGGGTGCGGTAATGTCTCGATCGAGACAATGATGTCTCGATTGGGACATTGCTGCACAAACCGCCTCTGCCGGGAGGCGGTTTTAGAAACTTCGGGTAGGTTACCCACCTCTGCGGCGAAAGCGGGAGGTGGGACGAGGGGTAGTGCATCACCCTCCGGAAAACCGGATGCACACTTGCTTCGAGTCACGGTTGCCGTCGAGTGGCGAGGCATGTCAGGTGACGGGTCACTGACCCCAAGGCTGACATATCTCAACAGGGGTCTGCATTCCCCCTGGGTAAAAGACGGATGCAGGGACACGGGAAGGGTCGATGAGGGTGAGGGGAGCATCGAAACCTCCGCTAAGGTTCCTGGCTCACTTGGGTCGTGGGGTTCCCATTCGGATAGAGTCGGTGGGACCATGGAACTTCGGTTCCTGGGCTCAAGTGGGTCACAGGGTTTCCATTCGGATAGGGTCGGTGGAACCCGGGGGAGCTGAGGCGGACAGATGCTCCCGAGCCTTTCATCCACAGAGTGGGGTGCGCCTTCCCCAGCTTTGAAAAACTCGAAGGCGTCCGGTGCTGGTTGATCTGCGATGAGATCAATTCAGCGTTTTTTGTTTTCGTTAGTTTTAAGTTAGTTTAAGTTAGTTTAAGTTAATTTTAAGTTAGTTTTAAGCTAATATTTATTTTTATTTTTCAGGTTAGCTCGCGTCGGGTAGGAGGTGTGTTGAGGGTTTGTGCATCACCCTCCGGAAAAATCGGATGCACGCTTATTTCGAGTCACGGATGCCGTCGAGTGGCGCGGTCATGTCAAGTGACGGGTCCATTGGTCCCCGAGGCTGACATGGCTGCAACAGGAGTCTGCATTCCTCCTGTATAAAAAGGCGGATGCAGGGACACGGGAAGGGTCGATGAGGGTGAGGGGACCACTGTAATGGTCTGCTGGTGTCCCTTTAGTGCTTTGCTGGGTCTGTAGGTTTCCATTCGGATAGGGTCGGTGGGACCGGGGAACTTCGGTTCTTGGGCTCAGCGGGTACTTGGGTGCTCATACGGGATAGGGTCGGTGGGACCCGGGAACATCAGTGGACTTGGGTGGTCCCAAGCCTTTCATCCACAAGGTGGGGTATGCCTTCCTCCAGCCGGAAAACGCGGAGGCATCCGGTGCCGAGGTGTATCTACAATAGGATCACCTCGGTCAAATGGTTAGTGCCTGAACGGGCGGTGTGCCGGCCTAGCGATCGAGCGGGACCGTCGATCAAACGCCGGAGGGCATCGCCCCAGTAGTAGTCGACGTGATACTTCTCTGCCGATTCTGCCTAGGTGAGTGGGCCCCTCCAACGAGGGGAGCTCGGTCGAGAGGAAGGCACATCTCAACACAGGAGTCTACCTAGTGGGGGCCTGCCTTACCCCACTCTAAAACAAGCGAAGGCACACGCGAATCATCTGGGTCCCCCTGGGTGGCTGGACACCTGGGGAGACACCACCAGTGGTGGTCCCCCGGCAGAGGGAGAATAAAAACTAGTGGGCAGGGTGGCCGGCGTGCGTGGTCTCCGAGGGGACCCGTAGCGATCCGGACCCTGTTTTCGGCCCTCTTTGAAGGGTGCACTCCTCCGATGCGAGCCACCATGACGTGGTGGAGGGGCTTAGCCGCCCCTCGGTCTCCGGGCCCATCGGGCCCCCCACTTCGACACCTCGGTGTCGGGGGGGGCCCGGTGGGTCTCTCGGGCCCCCACTTCGACACTTGCGTGTCGGGGGGGCCCGGGGACCGGGGGACGGTGACCAAGAGCTCGCATTGCACTTCCCTCCCTGAAAGGGGAGGAAGGGGGGTTGCGCTCCCTCCGGGCACTCTGGCCTGATGCGCATAGGGGTAGGCGGCCCTGACTGCAATCGCCCGGGTTGAGGATCTCGTGAAGGGTGGGAAAACACCCCAATCCTCACTTCTCTCCCCACAATTCCTGTTCCTTTCCTTTGCTCTCCCTTCTATACTTCTCTTACCTATCCTTATCCTTCTTCCTTTCCTTCCCATTGTCCCATATTTCCTTAATTCCTGTGAAAGCCAGTGTACATCAATTATGGTAATTAATCTTGGTATCACGGATTTTATCACGGATGAACTATTTTTATAAAGTAGTACTGTCAGTACCGTAACTAGGGCGGGTACTATCAGTACTTTATTAGAAACGTACCCGAGTAAAGCAATAGAGCGCAAAGCTTATTATCAGACATTGTGTAAAAAATTTTTTTATTGAATATAGCACTCTTTATCTGCCGTTGACTCTGCACCATTCAGTATGAAGACGGCATTGCACGTGCACTTGAGTCCGAAAGTATCACGCTGCAAACTAGGGTTCAATTTCAATCTGTTCAATTTTTTTTCAAATTTTTTAAATGTTTGTTTTTATGTCTTATGTTGCATGTAACTGAGTCACAAATTATGGTTATTTATGAAAAACAAAATTAATGTTTATTTATTAAAAAAAAATAAATTGAAGTAACAAATATGCGGTTTTTAAAAGAGTAAAACAATTTTTCTTATTTGTAATATATTTTATTTATTTTAAACAAAATTACATATATATTTTATTGGTTAAAAACAAAATTATTTCATATTTTTTTTTTATTTGTTTATATTATTTTTTGTTGATTTTTTGGTATTAATTTTTTTCCTGTGTTTTTTTCTTAAAAGAATTATGTTAGTCAAAATAATTTTATATAATTCAACATTAATTCGTTTTTAAATCAATAAACACAATTTGGGGCCCAATTATATGTAAAAAAAATTGGAAAAAAAATCGAAAATAGGAATCGAACTTAGTTCGTAGCGTGATATTTTCGTATTCAAATGCTCGCGCTATACTACCTTAATGGTGAATGGTGCAAAGTTACTGATACATAAGGAATGCTGTATTTATTAAATAAATGTTCTCAAAAACGGTTGAGCCTTTCATCTTTTTGCTACACTGCAGTATTCCTCTAATAAAGTATTATACTATAAAAAAAGCTAATTAAATATGCAGGGTGGGGCATTTATCTTGAGACAAGATAATATCTCGATGGGAGTCGATTATTTTGAAAAAAGTTTTAGACAAAAGTTGTAGGATTTTTCCCGGGCAATCCGACGGTGACCTTAGATTTGACCTTGGATAGTCATTTGAAGGTCACATAAAGATTACCTTCAATTTCTTAAATGGAACCCCCTATTTTTCATTACATATTCTTGTAGCTTATCCCGAGAGCTTTCCAAAACACTATAATTAAGTACCTTTTTATTAAGTACTTTTTGAGTTATAAGGCTTGAAATAATTTCTTAATTTTACATAAACCATAAAATATCTAGTAAACCATTCATTTTTCGATTATCTTACCTTCATACTTTTATGTACAAAATAATGAGAGGAATCAATTGGTGTAAAGAAAACATACAGTTGTTTCTAAGAAAAAATATGTAATTTGCAATTAACAATTCCATATTTTTTCTCAAAAACAACTGTATGTTTTCTTACACCAATTGATTCCTTTCATTATTTTGTATATAAAAGTATAAAGGTAAGATAATTGAAAAATGAATGGTTTACTAAATATTTTATGGTTTATGTAAAATTAAGAAATTATTTCAAGCCTTATAACTCAAAAAGTACTTAATAAAAAGGTACTTAATTATAGTGTTTTGGAAAGCTCTCGAGATAAGCTACAAGAATATGCAATGAAAAATAGGGGGTTCCATTTAAGAAATTGAAGGTAATCTTTATGTGACCTTCAAATGACTATCCAAGGTCAAATCTAAGGTCACCGTCGGATTGCCCGGGAAAAATCCTACAACTTTTGTCTAAAACTTTTTTCAAAATAATCGACTCCAATCGAGATATTATCTTGTCTCAGATAAATGCCCCACCCTGTATATACAGGGTGTTCAAAAAGTCCCGGTACGGAGGAATAACTCGAAAAGTAAGGGTCGGACAAAGAAACTTTTCGGACACAAGTTGTAGGGCTTACTCCGAGCTTTTATCTCGTGACCTTGAGTTTGACCTTGAGCTTGACCTTCAAGGTTATTTGAAGGTCAAAGTGTTTTTTTTAAATGGGAACCCCTATTTTTGATTGTATATTCTTATAGCTGACCTCGAGAGCTTTCCAAAACACTATAATAAAATATTTTTCCCTCAAGCATTTATCGAGTTATGAGGCTTCAAATTATTTCTTAATTTTACATAAACCGTAAAATATCTTGTAAAATATTCACTTTTCGATTATTTTACCTTAATACTTTTATGTACAAAATAATGAGAGAAATCAATTGGTGTAAAAAAAACACATAGTTGTTTAAAAAAAAATATGTAATTGTTAATTGCAAATTACATATTTTTTCTTCGGAACAATTATGTGTTTTTTTTTAGACCAATTGATTCCTCTCATTATTTTGTACATGAAAGTATTAAGGTAAAATAATCGAAAAGTGAATATTTTACAAGATATTTTACGGTTTATGTAAAATTAAGAAACGATTTGAAGCCTCATAACTCGATAAATGCTTGAGGGAAAAATATTTTATTATAGTGTTTTGGAAAGCTCTCGAGGTCAGCTATAAGAATATACAATCAAAAATAGGGGTTCCCATTCAAAAAAAACACTTACACCTTCAAATAACCTTGAAGATCAAGCTCAAGGTCAAACTCAAGGTCACTAGATAAAAGCTTGGAGTAAGCCCTACAACTTTTGTCCGAAAAGTTTCTTTGTCCGACCCTTACTTTTCGAGTTATTCCCCCGTACCGGGACTTTTTGAACACCCTGTATATATATATATATATATATATATATATATATACAGGGTGTCCTACACCACCCGTACACCCCTTTTCTTTCAAAATCTAAGCATTTTAGAGAAAAACGTTTTCGACAAAAATTTGATGGTTTTGAGGGAAACATAAGATGGTGTCATTGGTTTGACCTTGAATGGCATCGTTAAGGTCAGGTCAAGGACACCTTTAATTTCTTTAACGGAACCACCTATTTTTTATTGCATATTCTTATAGCTTATGTCGAGAGCTTTCCAAAACACTATAATAAAGTATTTAATACTTTTACGTACAAAATAATGACAGGAATCAATTGGTATAAAGAAAACACATAGTTGTTTAAAAAAAAAATATGTAATTGTTAATTGCAAATTACATATTTTTTTCTTAAAAACAACTATGTTTTTTCTTTACACCAATTGATTCCTCCCATTATTTTGTACATAAAGGTAAGATTTTCGAAAAATAAATATTTTGCAAGATATTTAACGGTATATGTAAAATTAAGAAATGATTTCAAGCCTCATAATTCGGAAAGTACTTAATAAAAACTAACTGAATTATAGTCTTTTGGAAAGATCTCGACGTGAGCTACCAGAATATTTAATAAAAAATAGGGAGTTCCATTTAAGAAATTGACGGTGATCTGCACATGACTTTCAAATGACTCTCCCAAATCATTGCCACTATCTGATGGCCCCCTTCAAACCATACAACTTTTGTGTGAAACATTTCTTTCTAAAGTGCATAGTTTATTGCAATTTAATTACAATAAAAAACAATATGCAAACGTTTTATTAATCTGAGATATTCGCGCATTATTCTCATCATTTCATTAATTTATAGGAGAAAAGAAAAATTGAAAAAAATAGATATATTGAATAAAGAAATTAATGTATTAAATAAAGAAATAATGCAAGTAGAGCAAAATAAGCATACTTTTCAGGATGATGTAATTATGCATGATAATTTAGTTGCAATGGATATCGAAATAAATATAGATGAGGAAAAATTGACACAAGAGCACAATGACACATTAGATAGCAATGAGCTAACTTTTCACCAAGATAGAATTATACATGGCAAATTAGCTGCAATGGGTCTCGAAATAGATACAGACAAGGAAATAACGACACATACATTAAGTGATAATGAATTGGGAAAAATATTTGAGGACAATGAGACTGAAGAAAGTGACACTTTAATAACAGTATAGATGCATACCGCCTAGAAAGTAATACTATGCCAGGAAAATGTATCGTAGATTTTGTCTATCTTTTTCAACAATTACATGAAAAATTTGATAACCATAGTCACGGAATAGAATGTAGTTTTCGTGACTTAATATTTATTGGTGCCAGAGCGTATGGACTAAAAAATAAATTTTTTTTCAAATGCCGAATGTGCCATTTTGAAAGCTTCGTCTGGAGTGAGCCGCCCCCTGACAAAAGTCTACATGTAAATATAGGGGCAGTGGCTGGCACAATACTAACTGATACAGGATATACACAGTTACAAGAAAGTTGCGCTGCTATGAATATTAAGTGCATAACAAAGAAAACTTACGAAAAGGCCCATGAAACTGTTGCTGAAGCATTTGCAAAAATTGCGGAAGAAAGCATGAATGCTGCTGCGAATGAAGAACGTGATTTGGCATTACAACGCAATGAAATAATAAATGGAATACCACATATAGCAGTAAAAGGTGACGGAAGCTGGATGAAAAGATCATACAGAACAGGACGGTATGATTCTTTATCAGGTGTAGGCACAATAATTGGTGCACGAACAGACAAAGTACTGCACATGTCTGTAAAAAATAAATATTGTGCAGTTTGTGTTACAGCAGAGAAGTTTAAAAAAGAACCTACAAATCATAAATGTTATAAAAATTGGGGTAGAGATTGTAGTTCAACAAGTATGGAAGCAGAAGCGATTGTAGAAGGATTTAAGAGAAGTATAGAAAAGCGCGGACTAATTTATTCCACATTTATAGCAGACGGAGATAGTAGTGTATATAAAAAAATAATACAAGCAAATCCGTATCCAAATGTTTTTATAGAAAAAATAGAATGTCGAAATCATTTATTGCGCAACTTGGCATCAAAAATAAAGGAAATAGCAAAAACAAAAGGACGTTTTGGCAAATTAAGAAATGTAATTGGTAATCGGATACTTCGAATTAGAACAGCTGTAACGAAAGCTGTAGAATATCGTTTGGAGGAGGAAAGTACAATGCAAGAAAAAATTAAAGCTCTCAAAATAGACGTGGATAATATAATAAATCACGTTTTTGGCGAACATAATGGATGTGCAAGAATAGGATATTTCTGCGATGGATCGCAAAAAGAAAACGAAGAAAATTATATTCCAGAATTAAAAAGATGTGGACTATATGAAAAGCTTCAAAATGCATTAAAATATATAAGTTGGAATGCCAAAAGTTTATTACAAAATAAAGACAGTAATAGAGTAGAAACTTTTAACTCTGTAATAGCAAAATGTACTGGTGGAAAAAGAGTTAATTATGGTCTAAGAGGATCGTATGAAACGCGTTGTAATGCTGCAGCAGTCACATTTAACACTGGCAAGCCTATAAGTCGATTAAGTAATGTTCTGGGAACAAAACCAGGGGAAATAGCAGTGCATTTTGAAGAAAAGAAAAAAACAAGTACACATTATATGAAAAAACGATCAACACCGCAACGTTACGTAAAACGTGCAATAAGTGACAAAGATTATGGGCCGCAGGCTGATAAACCTGATGCAACATCAGCCGAAATTGAATTAAGAAAAGCGCAACACATGCATATGCTACGAGATTGGCAATTAAAGCGAGTAGCAATAGAAGAAGAAACTAAAGAACAAGCAGCAAGCGGCATTTGGCGATATTATCGCACAAAAATAATAACCGCTTCTCACTTTGGACATATATGTAAAATGAGAAAAAGTACTTCTTGCGTGTCAAGAGTTCAATCAATAATATATCCACAACAATTAAATGTGGAATCAGTGGAACACGGAACAAAATACGAAGATATTGCACGCAAAAGTATCGAAAGTGCACTGAATATTAACATTAAACGTTGCGGATTATTTAGAGATAAAGAAATACCATTTTTAGGCGCTTTGCCAGATGGATTAATAGGAGATAATGGAATTGTAGAAATAAAATGTCCTTTTGCAGCACGATTTTTAACACCAGAAGATGCGATTGCAGCAAATATGTCGAATCTGCAATCGTTATACAAGAATGCAACAGATAAAGAAATGAAACGCAGTCACGTTTACTATTATCAAATACAAGGACAATTACATATTACACAACGAGAATACTGCATCTTCGCATTATGGACACCATTTGGATTAAAAATGGAACAAATTAAACGTGATGATATTTTCTGGTCAGAAAATATGGTTAATAAACTGGCGCAATTTTATGAAGATTGTGTTTTACCAGAATTACTTGATCCAAGACTGGAAAGAAATATGGCAATTCGAGACCCAGATTATATAATTGAAGCAAAAAGACAAAAAATTATGGAAAAAGAAAAGATGAATAAATAGATTTACGTGGAAAAATTGAAAAAAAGACACATACACAGATAAGAATTGCATTAGAAAAAGGAATAAATATATGACAATGCATTCTGCGCTGGGCGCAGTGATTACCATTTAAATAATGCATTCTGCGCTAGGCGCAGTGATTACTGTCAAAATAATGCATTCTGCGCTGGGCGCAGTGATTACTGTCAAAATAATGCATTCTGCGCTACGCGCAGTGATTACCATCAAAATAATGCATTCTGCGCTGGGCGCAGTGAGTATCAATATCAAAATGCATTCTGCGCTGGGCGCAGTTAATCATAGACAAATGAAATATATGTGCAATTCTGCTTATGTACTTGCATTCTGCGTTGAGCGCAGTGAAAATCTAAAATTAAAAAATATATAATAAATCGTGCTAATTACCCATATATACATATGGGTGCATTTATATCTTGCCGTTAGAGTTGCAATTATCAATTCTCTAATGGGTAGATATGATTGCAATCCGTATGTACAATAGGTCTACTATCCAGTAGGATTCGGTTTCCGTCTTTCCAATGTTTTTCGTTTTTTTAAATTATATTTTTTATGTAAATTTACAAATATTTATTTCTCTAAAAACTAATGAATTTATTTGTAGATAAATAAACATTTGTGGTAAGATGTAAGATTGTCGAAAATACTACAATTTTCGTATTATATGTCATCTTACTATAAAAAATTATATTTTTTTATTGCACATTTTTTGAAAGTAATTGTGAGATATTTATGATTAAAATGACACCAAACACGACATAAATCAGATTATTTTTAATTACATAAATAATTAATTTTTTGATTATTGATTAATTAAAAATCATCCGATTTATGTCGTGTTTGATGTCATTGTAATCAGAAAATTCTCATTAATCCATTAAAATTATTTTCAAACCGATAAAATGCAAAATAAAAGTTTCAATTTTTATTTTCTGAAATGTTTATATTATAGATAAGATAAGATCTTCGCGAGACTGGGGAGTTGTCGAAAGTGAGGGAGAGACCAAGTAAGGAGTGAGCGAGATGAACAACATGAAAGAGTTCCGAAGTCTCACTCGCGAGCCTTCCTTTATCTCCAGTCTTTCGTATTATATTTCATCTTCAGAAAATACAATTTTTACATTTCGCATTTTATTGATCCGAAAATAATTGTAATGGAGTAATGAGATTTTTACGATTAAAATGACACCAAACACGACATAAATCGGATTATTTTTAATTACATAAATAATAAAAATATTAATGTAATTAAAAATTCTCCGATTCATATTGTATTTGGTATCATTTTAATCGCAAAAGTCATTAAAATTATTTTCCAACTTGCAATAAAATGCGCAATAAAAAAATTTATTTTTTATAACAAGATGACATATAATATGAAAATTGTAGTATTATATAACATATATAATTATTATTAATTACATATATATTATTATTATATATATAATATAAGATATATAATATTATATTTATTATTAGCTTCGATGCTCACGTATATATATATATATATATGTATATATATATATATATATATATATATATGTCAATTGGCTATTTTGACGACATTAAAAAATCAAACATTTTATTGTATACATAAGAGTACATCGACTCCCTGACCTATACATTATTTATAATTTTATGATAAAATGCACTAGTACATATGTATAAGCAATTAAGTATAGATCGGTTAGTACAGCGACAGTACAAAATTATGTATAACACATTATACTATTTGGCTATTATAACGACATCACAAATTTTTATAAAACGGTTGTTTTAACAACACTTCAAAAATAAGTTAAAAAATCCTTTTGATTAGTAATCATTTATCAAATAAGCAAGCAATTAGGAAAATATTTACATTCTTGTAAACCCGAGAGATTTATTCAAGAAAATTATTTATTTATTTTAATTAAAATTATCAGAATAAAAAATTAAGTATAGATCGATTAATACAGCGACAATACAAAATTATGTACAGTACATTATACTATTTGGCTATTGGATCGCTCATCGCGCATCGTTTATTGCGTCCAGTATGAGAGCGCCATAATGAGTAACTATTGGCGTTTTCGAATAGTCGGGTTCGATCCGACCCGGGGTAGTTTATTAGACGTCATTGACCAATCACAACCATTCTTTTGAAGAATGGCTATGATTGGTCAATGACGTCTAGTAAATTACCCCGGGTCGGGTCAAACCCGACAATTCGAAAATGCCATATATATACATATACGTTGTTAACTGCCTTCGTCCTTTTGTCCAGGCTTAATCAGCCATGAGATACGAGTTGTGTGCAATAGAAATATGTTAATTTGTATGAGTATATTTAGTATTATAGTATTTATTCTATTACTAAATACATATTATACGACAATATAAAAATTTAATATAATAAATATGTACACGTTAGTAAAGTTCTATGATGATATTTATTATGTGTGCAAATCTAGTCAAATTAAGATTAAAAAAAATGTTGCAAAAGCTATATATAGTGATAAACGAAGTTATCCAGCAACTATTTTAGCGAAAAATGGTAAGTTGAATATATGTTTTACATCAATTTTCATATTATTATTATTGCATGTAATTAACATTTATATTACATTACAAATATATATACATAAATCCAAGAATGAATAATAAACAATAACGATGCGGTCGTTCACGATATAATGAAATTATAGAACGTAGAAATATATCTACAAATGAGACAAGAAATTGAGAATACATTAAAATGTATTCTTATTTCATTAAAATATATTCTCAATTTCTCATTTCATTAACAGACATTTCTTTAACATTACAGATAATAAAGATATATTGGGAAGACATTACAAAAAATATTATAACAAATAAGCCACATATATTATGCAAAAGAACTGATTTCCCAAAATTTTGTGGTAAGTTTAATTCATATCGATGATATTTGTAATACTTATTTTATCATATGTATGCGATAATCATGTATTTCTTCTCTCACAGATATTAATTCTATAAGACTTATTGATAAAAACAAAGACAATGAATCTGTGATACTAAACAAGGAGTACAACACTAAAAAGATTGATGTTTCATTAAATATTGGTGAATCTCACATGATAATGTCTATGGATGAAAGCAATAAAAATAATGAATCTGTGCCAAACAAAGATTGTAATGAGGAGATGACCGATGTTACATCAATTACTGGTAAATGTGCATATTTCCAATTATTTAGGTTAGCTCATATCGATGATGTTTGTAATATTTATTTTATCATATGTATGCGATAATCATGTATTTCTACTCTCACAGATATTAATTCTATAAGACTTATTGATAAAAACAAAGACAATGAATCTGTGATACTAAACAAGGAGTACAACACTAAAAAGATTGATGTTTCATTAAATATTGGTGAATCTCACATGATAATGTCTATGAATGAAAGCAATAAAAATAATGAATCTGTGCCAAACAAAGATTGTAATGAGGAGATGACCGATGTTACATCAATTACTGGTAAATGTGCATATTTCCAATTATTTAGGTTAGCTCATATCGATGATGTTTGTAATATTTATTTTATCATATGTATGCGATAATCATGTATTTCTTCTCTCACAGATATTAATTCTATAAGACTTATTGATAAAAACAAAGACAATGAATCTGTGATACTAAACAAGGAGTACAACACTAAAAAGATTGATGTTTCATTAAATATTGGTGAATCTCACATGATAATGTCTATGAATGAAAGCAATAAAAATAATGAATCTGTGCCAAACAAAGATTGTAATGAGGAGATGACCGATGTTACATCAATTACTGGTAAATGTGCATATTTCCAATTATTTAGGTTAGCTCATATCGATGATGTTTGTAATATTTATTTTATCATATGTATGCGATAATCATGTATTTCTACTCTCACAGATATTAATTCTATAAGACTTATTGATAAAAACAAAGACAATGAATCTGTGATACTAAACAAGGAGTACAACACTAAAAGATTGATGTTTCATTAAATATTGGTGAATCTCACATGATAATGTCTATGGATGAAAGCAATAAAAATATGAATCTGTGCCAAACAAAGATTGTAATGAGGAGATGACCGATGTTACATCAATTACTGGTAAATGTGCATATTTCCAATTATTTAGGTTAGCTCATATCGATGGTGTTTGTAATATTTATTTTATCATATGTATGCGATAATCATGTATTTCTACTCTCACAGATATTAATTCTATAAGACTTATTGATAAAAAAAAGACAATGAATCTGTGATACTAAACAAGGAGTACAACACTAAAAAGATTGATGTTTCATTAAATATTGGTGAATCTCACATGATAATGTCTATGAATGAAAGCAATAAAAATAATGAATCTGTGCCAAACAAAGATTGTAATGAGGAGATGACCGATGTTACATCAATTACTGGTAAATGTGCATATTTCCAATTATTTAGGTTAGCTCATATCGATGATGTTTGTAATATTTATTTTATCATATGTATGCGATAATCATGTATTTCTTCTCTCACAGATATTAATTCTATAAGACTTATTGATAAAAACAAAGACAATGAATCTGTGATACTAAACAAGGAGTACAACACTAAAAAGATGATGTTTCATTAAATATTGGTGAATCTCACATGATAATGTCTATGAATGAAAGCAATAAAAATAATGAATCTGTGCCAAACAAAGATTGTAATGAGGAGATGACCGATGTTACATCAATTACTGGTAAATGTGCATATTTCCAATTATTTAGGTTAGCTCATATCGATGATGTTTGTAATATTTATTTTATCATATGTATGCGATAATCATGTATTTCTACTCTCACAGATATTAATTCTATAAGACTTATTGATAAAACAAGACAATGAATCTGTGATACTAAACAAGGAGTACAACACTTAAAAAGATTGATGTTTCATTAAATAATTGGTGAATCTCACATGATAATGTCTATGGATGAAAGCAATAAAAATAATGAATCTGTGCCAAACAAAGATTGTAATGAGGAGATGACCGATGTTACATCAATTACTGGTAAATGTGCATATTTCCAATTATTTAGGTTAGCTCATATCGATGGTGTTTGTAATATTTATTTATCATATGTATGCGATAATCATGTATTTCTTCTCTCACAGATATTAATTCTATAAGACTTATTGATAAAAACAAAGACAATGAATCTGTGATACTAAACAAGGAGTATAACACTAAAAAGATTGATGTTTCATTAAATATTAGTGAATCTTACATGATAATGTCTATGGATGAAAGCAATAAAAATAATGAATCTGTGTCAAACAAAGATTGTAATGAGGAGATGACCAATGTTACATCAAATACTGGTAAATGTGCACATTTCCAATTACTTAGAAACTGACACAAATGTCTTTATCTTTAATTACTGGTTACTTTTATAGTTAATAATATCTTTTTATTTAATTATTATTTGATTTTTTTTTTTAATAATAATATCTTTTAATAATAATTTATAAATAATAATGCATCTTTTAATTAATTTTGTGTTTTTTAAAAATAGTCAAATGTACATTGTATCTATTGTATATGTATGTA